>NW_011362917.1:457729-470229 GCF_000735185.1 Notothenia coriiceps | reverse complement strand
TTTTAACTTGGCTTTAAAGTAAGGCTGAGTGTTGAAACCTTTACATTAACACTAAAAGTACAGTTCAGGTTAAATGCATATTGTCAAAACATCTCTGGTACTTTCCTTAGTTTCACTGTGGGTGGTGTTGGGTAACTTGGTAACCAAGCGGGCAAGGAATGAGTGTCATACAAGCCTGATGCAGTCACAATAGAACATGTGTCCCTTCTAACTTAAGCTACACCTATGTGTGCTATTGCTGATAATAGCAAGCTGAACACATGTAGGCCTCTTGTCAGCTGGGTGTGAACAACAGAAGGAGAAAAGGTCATCTCTCTTTCCATACTGCTAGCCAAACTGCTGCTACAACTCTTAGATCTGAAATGTTTCTAATGTTTAAGTAAGCCTGAAGAAATTAGGGGTTCGGGGAAATGTTTTCCATAATAAAAGGAGTTGTTTCTCTGAAATGTAGAGTGAATTGTTCACAGTCCAGAGGGTTAATATTCTGAAAGCCATGTTACTTGTGTGATATGTGTAACTTGTCCTCTGTTTGTGTTGCTGCTAATGCTAACGTGTTATTTTTCTGTGTTTTGGCTGTATTTGTTAACACTCAAAGTTCACCCAGAGTTTAATAGGCCCACACGATGACCTTAAAGCAGTGTACTATAATAAAAGACAGATACACCTAAAAATGTGTTTGACTTTTTTCCTTTACATTTTGAAAAAGCTATAATTGTGAAGAATAGTTTGTTCAAATATGTCATACAGTAAAAACTGTTTGTTATAACTCATTGTTATAGCCTTAACTACCCAGCAGGTAAATTAACTTCTCTTTGACCAACACTACTGCTCACATGGTAATGCATTAATAATAGTGATCAACTAATATAACAGTGAAAGTGTAGCCATATAAGACTTAGCAGTACAGATAAATGTGGGCTCACTATTTTGCAAGCAACCGGTCACAGTTGCCCTGTTTATCTCATGTCTTGTAAAAGCTTATTAATGATTTGTAAAGTGTTCACAACCTAATTTAATAAATGAATTACAAAGTGGTACCAATATGTATGTTGGATAAAGAAAGGTGAGTATATCCGTGCAGTTTAATTTATTAAATACAAAAACGACATTATACAGTATCCAAGGCATTGCACCAGCATTTTCCTCAACTGCTAATTCCTTAAGCCTGTAATACAGTAAAATCCATTGCTCACAGAAGCTACACTTTTGTGTGAACTGTAGGAGTATGACCTGATCATGAGCTTTTATAATAATAACAACAATAATATGCTTTATTTGTATAGCACCTTTCATACAAGAATTGCAGTCCAAAGGGCTTCACAGAAGAGAATTGTAAAATAGTCACAGAAAATTGATATCACATAGAATACAGTTACCAGTGGATACATACAAATAGTGTAGTCTATGTAGCATAGATAAATAATAATAAATATAATGTAAAATAGATTACATCTAAATTAAAATCTTAAATGTGTAATTAACGATAATAAATATGACTGATCGAAACATCCTTCTTTTTCGAGCCTGCTACATGCAATTCCCCTCTGTAGACTACAAATTGATCAGCTTTTATTCTGAAACCCTCCGATGGGAAGTCTCGTTCTTGTTCCTTACCTGCGCGTTAACTGCGCTTTAATTTTGAAAACCTCGTGCCGGAAGTGCCCCTCTGGTTCTCGGCTGCAGTAAACTTTACAGTCTTGGCTGTAACCCAGTGGTATATCAGTACTCAGTAGGCTAGCACGTCATGAAACTCCGGGCTGCGGGGCTGCTGCTGCTCGGACTCCTCGCCTCCTGCCGGGGGGAGTTCAGCCCGGTCACCGTGAACATCAGCCTGGACGAAGACCCTGAGCTGCGGTGGGCTCCTATTACCAAAGCCTTCGACGTAGAGTACTTGAAGAAAGCCGCCGCGGAAGTCATTGAGTAAGTTTTCAAGACCTTCCTTTTTTTGCATGGCTTGTTGTGTAATATATTATCAAAAGTATATTAGAAGTTTTATTTCTAGAAAGTACTTATTACCAGGTGTTGCAGCACACAGTCATGAATAGTGAGTATAGGTAATGTTTTTCAGTTGTTGTTCATAAACAGGCTTAGTAATAATAGTATTGTTAGCATCAAATTATACTTTTTTTTGTAACTAAAGAGCCACAAAATGCATGGTATCACTTTCTATTAACGTCACATTATCAGTGGAGGTACACAAAAAGGAGGCTTAATTGTTTTATTATAAATAAGTTGCATACAAATAGTTGCGTTATAAAGCCAACATAGCCTACCTATGGCCTTAACCTTGCTTTTTTAAAGTCTAAATACATTAGCCTAAATTGCTTTTATTATTATCATGCTTTTTACTGAATAAATATTATTTTGTAATTTTTAGTATCTATCTATCTATCTTGTCCTACATTTGATTAACTGACAGTACGCAATAAAGAGGAAGTTACTTAATATAAATACTTGATATCAGCAATAAACTACCCTCTGAGTTAATGGTTACTGTGTTATTGTGTATTTCCAGTCTCAGTGCTAACACAGACAGGCTTTCTTGTTTTTTGTTGCAGCACTACGGTTCCTAAATGGGTGCATGAGGCAGTCACCCCGATCGTGATGGCCCTGGAGAAGTACGTTCCTCAGCCTTACGCGGGGGAGATCAGAGGCATGGCCGCTCACATGGGGGGCAGCATCTCAGACGTCATCATTCTCAACTTCGCCTATGAAATATCTGCGTATGTATGACTTCAATTCATAATGACACATTTATTATAGACAATGTCTGCCGTCAGGTAATTTCTCAACAAGCTTTATGCATTTCTTTAGATTTTGCACTAGCATCGTGGCTCAGGACACAAATGGGACTGTGTACCACGGCAGGAACCTTGACTATCCACATGATGTTCTGAGGAACCTCACTATGGACGTCATTTTCCTCAAGAACGGAAAGGTACAGTATGTCTTCCTAGCATTTAAGAACTCTAGTGCCTCCTCAAGCTATACCTCAGAAATGGCTGAGAATCATTCATCAGGAAATACATTCAAACTGAATAAAAGTCCTTGCTTAACGATGTGGCGATGGATACTGATATGTCGTTTTATTCGCAATCAAACAGGTGGCGTACCGTGGAACTTCATTTGCTGGCTACGTTGGCCTGTGGACGGGACAGAGTCCTAACAAGTTTACCGTCTCTGGTGACCAACGAGGTAACACCATTAGGGCTCCAACCAACGATTATTTTACTTTCAATTTAATCTTCCTATCAGATTTCTTAGATGAATTGATTTTGGCTAATTCTTTAGTCTATCAAATATCAGAAAATAGAGAAAACAATTCCATCCAAGTTTTTTTTACGTCCAAGGTGATATATGCAGATGTTTTTTCTTGTTGTCCAAAACCCAGGAATATTAAGTTTATTATGATATATAACAGAAAAAGCAGGAAATTGGCATAGTTTTGATGCATGAAAAATAACTTCATTGATCATTACAATAGTTATTACTGATTATTTTATAAATGTTGATGGATCATTGCAGCAATTCAGACCACACTTAATTTTAGCAGTTGTGTCCAGAAATAGTGCAACATTCAGACTTTATTGTCTCTGTGTGTTCATGTCTGTGTGTTTGTGCTCACCAGGCAGTGACCACTGGTGGAACTGGTGGAAGAATGTGGTTTCTGCTTTCCTCTTTCGGCGCACTCCGGTCAGCTGGCTGGTACGCGAGGTGAGTGTGTATGAAAGTCAGCGTGAAGAGGAAGTTTACCGTACGAGGAAGTGAAACTGAGCGGCTGTGTCGCCTACAGACGCTGGAGGAAGCAGAGGACTTTCAGGATGCTGTGATGCGTCTCGCCAAGATTCCCATCATCACCGGGGTGTACTACATCGTGGGAGGGGTGCGACCTGGAGAGGGGGCCGTCATCACCAGGGACCGATCCGGCCCCGCTGATATCTGGCCGCTGACTCCCATCAATGGAGGGTAGGCAAAATAAAGGATCTGAGGAGAGTCTGCTACATTAAGGTCCATCCTAATGTCCCTCCTTTACTCAAACACTTGAAACCAATCAGGAGTTGATAAAGGACACTGAATGTCAAACAGTGCATTCGTATAGAGGCCATCCTGGCTCCAAAATGGTGAAACAAGCTCACTATCCATATCAGGACATCAGAAAAGATAAATATATTTTTGCCAGAAAAACCACCTGTATCACCTGTACCTTAGCCATTAAATAATAAAAACTAATAATTAGCATTTCACGAGTTTAGCCCGTTCGAAACTAATGCACCAGCACTTACGATTGTTTTGCTTATTTTAAGCAAACACATCTGCATTTTTCTAAGTTCGTATCTTTATGGTGTACTGCACCTACTGTATGTCGTTTTGGATTAAAGCCAATGAATTGATAACTTCACTAAAGGAAGTTGTGGTGTGTATGTGGTGTGTGCCTGAATAATAAAATGTCTTGTTCCGTTTTCAGATGGTACAGAGTGGAGACGAACTTTGACCACTGGCTTCCTCCTCCAGCCAGGGATCCTCGGAGGTGAGTCATCTCGCATGATTCACAATATTGTTGCTGTAACCGTATCTAATCTGCTGTTGTCATTTTTGTAGGGACGCAGCCAAGAAAGCACTAAATGCTACTGGCCAAGATCACATCAACATGGAGACACTTTATCAGGCAAGCATGGACAAATAAATCAATATTTGAGGCTGAAGTACGCGTGATACTCACAGATTGAACCCAATGTATGGATTTCTAACAGAGTCTTGTCCTCCAGGTGCTGTCGATGTATCCTGTGTGTAATGGGTAAGGAGATCCTGTTCCTTCTCTCTAGCCGTTTCTCAATCGCGAGGATGCTTGCTTGGTAGCACATGTCTTCCGAGTCACTTGCTTCAGAAGCGACGCAAGAATTCTTCCTGGCATTCGGAAAACTAAGAGTGGAACAGGCGAGCAGGTGTGCGTCATATGAGAGGCCCCGCCTTCAATTTTCCGCCACAGATTTGGGGAAATTAATCCGTGCGCAAAGCATTGTGGGGATTTTAAGGACGCGAAGTCTACCCACGTGCAGGAATTGGATTGGAACAGTCCTTCGGCGGCACTCAATGACTCGGTGGAATTCCAAGTATGCTTGAGATTGGAACAGTCCTTCGGCGGCACTCGATGACGTAGCATCCTTGAAATATTGGCTTGGAAGCCAGTTTCCTCGAGATTGAGAAACGGCCACTGTCTCAAGGAATCACATGACTGCTGCTGAGATGGCCAGCTGTGTGCATACCAGCCCCCTTCAGCCCATCTCAGCAATAACGTCAATAGGCCTTTTTTTGACATGCTTCAGCAAATAGGAAGTAGCATATGGAACAGCAATAGTTACATTTAAATGAAAAGGCTAAATTGCACTATTTACAGTACCGTATTGCAATCCATAATTTGTTTGCAACAGTTAAAAGATCAGTATCACAAAAAAAGGTACTTTATTATGTAACGATTATCCTTTTTTTTCATTGGTAGATAAAGATTCGATTTGTTCAAATTGTTATCGTCATTATTGTGATTATTTTTTACTTTTTGCTGTTATTTAGCAGCATTTTTAAGCAGGGTAAACGCAGAATGGCGAACACTTTTCTCTTACGGAAAGTAATGTTTTCGCTTTTCATGAATAGGAATTACACATTTTTCATTACATATGGTATTATTTATAGTTTTATTTTTAAAGAATCGTTCACACAGCTTGTTTTTATATTTTCTTGCATTGTGTTTGATTGTGTCGTCGACTATTTTTAAGTGAAAAAACTTTTTTACAATTTTTTAGAAATATATTCAATGTTTAAGCACTTTAAAAAAAGTTAATTTATGAACAGTAATATTGTTATCTCTCTTTATTATTAAACAGTTTTCTGCAGATCTTCCTCATATCGTGCAACCCTTAGTTTGATTACATACATTATTATTTATTGTTCATTTTGGAATTATCTTTTACAGAGTTTGTTTTTATAATTCATGCACTGTTTGATTTTACCCCCAGAATTACAGTCTACACGACTATAATGAGTGCAGCAGCCCCCGAGAAGTACAATACACTCGTCAGACCACAGGTAATTACATATTAAATGCATATATTGTTTGTATAATATATAATAATAATAATAATAAGCAATGCACGGGTGATATGTCACTCATAATTACTCTTTCTCACTCTCTTTCAAGGGCTGCCCCCCCACCTGACTGTGAGCCTCGCTGTCTAAACTCCACATCATGGTTATATGCAGATTAAATCAAAAGAATGATCATGTGATGATTCTAAAATCTTTTTTAACCACTTTTAATTTTTTTACGCTGCTTAATAAAATAACAAATGTGAAAGAACCTCATATCTATATATATGTCGCTGCGATTTATATGTAAAGTTTAAGAACACTTTAGTGATTGTGATCACTTGAAGATAGCCACAGTGACACTTTAGCACGAGTTAAATAAACAACGATGGAAAAGCACTTGTGCCTGGACCATGGTGCTTTCCGGTTCCATGATAACTGTGCCTCTTTTGATTTGTGCCTTTCAAATAAACCACGTCTCTAGCCTTGTGTGAGTTTTTCTTGGTCCATCATTTGTCTCTTTGTTTAAATCGTTCAGATCATACACCGATTTGTGTGTTGAGGGAACTTTGGGATTTCAGCCTTTGCAGACCATTTACATGCATAAAAACATAACACACTACAGGAAAGGGAAAACCCCAAAAAGTATATTGGGGCCTCTTATAGGCTTATCGGTTAGACTTTTGTGTAGTGTTTGGCTCAGGATAAAAATGACAGTGGTTAAACAAAAGAGGATGATCAACAGGTGCATTATGTTGTCCCTTATTGAGTTTGAGTTGTTGAAAAGATACATTGATAATATTCTTGTCATATTTGGAGGAAATATAGAAGAAGCAACTGACCTTTCTTTTCTTTCAATTAACTCATCAATTGTTTTCTTAACTATTGTTTTGTTATATTGGACACACAAGCATTGTAAAGATGCCTCCTTGAACTCCAGACAATTCTCACAGTTTTTTTACAAAACAAATACATTTCCCGGATTATACAAAGGCATACATTAGCCAACAAGCTTTAATGCAGGACCATTATCCGTAAGCGTGCTTAGAGTAGGGTATTAGAAATGTTACGAAGATAAATAATCTCAATACTTTCTCCAGCTCTGATTGGATGGCACTTGACATTGGCAGCTCCTACCTTTGGATCCATTATCCAATAGATTTAAAATCCTGCTCAACCATTTATCCAATAAAAACTGATCACCTGTTCTATGTTGCCTATATATGTGGTTGCCGTTTGTCTTTAGAGATGGAGACACATCAGTGTTGAAACGTGAGTCTGTTTTAAGTTGAATGTTTGCTGATATTAAATGAGGAACTTGAAGATGTGAGGAGAATCCTGAATTATCCAACAGAGAAGGTCAGTGACTGTCTAAAAACACACACTTGTCCTCACAAAGGTCAAGTTATTGTCAGTGTGTAATTTACTGAAGTACATTTACTCAAGTAATGTACTTTAGTTTCAATTTGGGAGTACTTAAATATTTCCATTTACGGTAATTTATGCATTTACTCAACTGCATTTTGGAATATTGTAATGTTTACTCTACATTTGTTCGATAACATTGGTGACTAGCTACTTTACAGATTTAGATTACTAGCTAATGCAAAAATATAAATAAACTAATTATAGGTTTCAAAAATCCAGCACTACTTTTACCAGCGGTGTTAACGACATCAGTGCTTCAATAGTAATAATCAGGTAATTAAAAATACCAGAATCTCAAATGGGCTTTTACTTTTGGGACTAAGTATGTTATTATGCTAATACTTTTGTACTTTCACTGTAAAATGTTGAATGCATGACTTTTATTTGCAACAGATTCATTTTATACTGTAGTATTTCTACTTGTATTATCCGAGTACTTCTTCCAACACTGGTTTTGTCTGGTTTGTCTACAAAATAGTTCCGCTTTCATTGCGCGCTCCCGTGAGCTCCGTGCACTCCTCAGCAACACTTGGATCACATGACATGACAAAGCAGCAGCAGCTACTTCCTGTGTGCACTGCTAGCCAATTTCACATCCAGACGGTCACTGCGACTAATACCGTGAGAAACCAACATGCTGGCTATGATAAACAGGCTCCTGGACTGGTTCCGCGCGATCTTCTGGAAAGAGGAAATGGAGCTCACGCTCGTGGGACTTCAGTACTCCGGGAAAACTACCTTCGTCAACGTGATAGCGGTAAGACTGTCGGTGTGGGCCCAGACTAGCACCTTACCTGGGAGAAGTTGTCTTTAAATGTGTTAAAATGTTCAAAAAGTGCATGACTGCATTACTAAGTAGTGTTTGTGTCTTTAACATATAATTATCATATGGTTATGTTTTGGCTTAATAGTTGTTTTGGTTAGATTGACGGAGTTGTTGGTATGACTGCGCATACAAGTATGAAGCGGTCATGTGATCGAGGTGCTCTGTAATAGCCGCCGGTGTGTCAACATCAGTGATATGACAACAGTCAACCAGTTAACATGGAAACAGACTGGTCTAGTAATCTTATGTTAGGTAGGGTTAATTAAAGTGGATGAGGTCTGCATGTGGCAAGCTATCTATATCATTATAGATTTAGGTAAATGGCTAGCTGTGGTGAAAAGTAACTAAGTCAATTTTTACTCAAGTACTGAACTTGGGTAAAATGTTGAGGTACTTGTAATGTACTTGAGTATTTCAATGTTTTGCTACTTGTACCCCACTAAAATTCAGAGGTAAATTGTGTACTTTTTTACTCCACTGCATTTATTTAATATCTTTAGTTACTTTTCAGATTTGGATTAATAATGTGAAATATAATCAACCCTTAAATCAGACTTTAGTTCCATCTGGAGTAAATTCACAAGCTACCCTGCAGTATACAAAGTCATTCAAACTAGCTGCACCTTTACCAGCTGTGAGAACACTTGAATGCATCATATTTCACATTTATTAATGGGAATCTGCAAAGTAAATAAAGGAATTAAATACATGTAGCGGAGTAAATAGCTAGATGTGTGTGGAATATGCTATTGAATGCTAAGCCTAAAGAACCTGTTTATACCTCCTCCCTTTTAAAATATGCCTCTGTTGTTGAGTCCACCAACTAGCACATGTCATAGCTGGCACTGTGAAACTTGTTGATACTGTACTACTTGTTTAGCCATGGGTGGTTTTGGGGTAAAGGTTGTGTTGCTTGTCTGTTTCTTGGTGATAGAGCACACTGTATTATTGGAAAGTCATGTTGTAGGCCTCAGTGCTGTAATAGGCTCCCTTTTCCTGGATTCCTCTCAAGAATACAAACTTGTTCCGGGTCCTTTTGTGGTCATGTCAGGTGATCTGAGATCAGCTTTAAACAAAGCTGCCTTCTACTTTACTTTTAAGACTGTTGGATTAGGCCCAGACTCGATATCAGCCATGCAAACAAGGTTATAGAAGTCATCTGGGATATTTGAATTTCTATATGTATCTGACTTAGAGTTGGGTTTCAGGATAATGCTAGTTTATGGCATTTAACAAAGCACTGGCCGGTTACAGGAAGCTTGTATGCTGATCAAAATGCCATCATCTTATCATGACTCATGGAGTTCAGGACCAAGTGTTGAAAT
Source organism: Notothenia coriiceps (assembly GCF_000735185.1). Taxonomy (NCBI): domain Eukaryota; kingdom Metazoa; phylum Chordata; class Actinopteri; order Perciformes; family Nototheniidae; genus Notothenia; species Notothenia coriiceps. The sequence continues at coordinate 460,569 of NW_011362917.1, read as the reverse complement.
ATCAAGCAGCTAAAAATGACCCGTGTAATCAAATAATTTCCTGTTAAAGGATTCGCTAGGCTTTTCATGTGACTCTCTTAAGCTTAAAGCATACTGGCATGTGTTTTTATTTGTTGATGCAGAGATGGTTGACATTAAAAAGCACTAAGACTGAAAAGAGACTCATTTGGTGGACATTAATTATTGTAATACAATTTCAACACGAAGCATTTCAGTTGCGAGTTGCAGTATTCACTAACCTGAACTTTCTCTTTCATTTTCTTTCTGCAGTCAGGGCAGTTCAGCGAAGACATGATTCCCACAGTCGGTTTCAACATGCGGAAGGTCACTAAAGGCAATGTGACGATAAAGGTAGGCCAACGAGCACACATGTCCAGCTGAATTCCTATGTTACACAGTGTAGAGCTCTATGCTTTGGACCCTGAAACATTATGACTGGTTCATATATGAAACAAATGTTGCAGAGTCCTTGGTCTTCTGACAGTATCTCTGACTGTGTGTTGTTTTCCCCCGCAGATATGGGACATAGGGGGCCAGCCTCGCTTCAGAAGCATGTGGGAGCGCTACTGTAGAGGAGTCAATGCTATTGTGTAAGTTTGTGGACACTACAAAGTACACAGGTGGCCTTTGGGACCGCACGTATTCTGTTTGGCTTCCTGAACTTACTGGTATTCTGAAAAACTGAACTGAAATTGTACATCCAATGAGAAACAATTCTTTTTTGTACATGGTACATGGCTTGGTCTCTCCCCATATGATAGAGTGGTGCTGGGATGAGTCCTAAACCCAGAAATTAGTATTTCTGCACTTCCTGGTTCCCTCGTCTCAATGTTTTTGAATGAGTTTTTGGTTTGATGCCTGGCCTAAGGTCTGTGGTTAACACAAGCTAAGGAGATTTCAGTTTTTTTTTTAGACATACAAATGTTACTAAACACCCCACTGGGTAACTTCTGAAGCTTATATGTGTCTTAAAAACCGCGAAGAGACTCCTTTACATCAAATTAGCCGCCATTAGCTTAGCGGTGTTAATGCAAAGTCATGTTGCATTCAAGCTTGGACTATTATAAAAGTGGTGTTAATACATGAAGATTATCCTGCTGAACAAAAACCTGTTAACTATCTTGAATGTATGTCGTCACAGATCTTAGTTTTTACACAATATTTCAAAATCATTGCTTTTACTTGTGGGAGCCCATGTAATGCTAACTTCACGGTCTATACAAATACGTCGTGTCTGCACCACTCTATTCTGTACAAATAAATGTTGTAAGAATTTACATTTTTGATTTAGTAAATCAGCTATTTTAGTTTTGACCAAACTCTCTTTAAGTAGTTTCTTTCCCTCTTGCAGTTACATGGTGGACGCAGCAGACCGAGAGAAGGTAGAAGCTTCCAGAAACGAACTGCACAACCTTTTAGAGAAACCACAGCTACAAGGAATTCCTGTAAGTGGACACTTGTCGTGACCTTATAGATTCTACTTGATTTCAGAGGGTCGAGTAACTCAGGAATCAAACCCCTAATTGGTAATGATGTAATACAGGGATTGTAGTGACTCAGCCCTGATGACACACTAAGTGGTAATTTGCGCACAGTGAGGATTCTGTGATTGGTGAAACACATGGTGGAAAGAAAACCTTTAAACTGTCTGCTCACACTGAGATAATGCTGATTCATAGCTGTGCTGGATATTGATCAGCCCTTTCTCTCTTGTTCTCTTCCTCTTTCAGATTCTAGTACTGGGCAACAAACGAGACCTGCCGAACGCACTTGATGAGAAGCAGCTCATTGAAAAAATGTGAGTCACTCAAGACTAATGTGTTCTGTGGATAATCCTACTCAAACGTCAAGGCGAAAACCATTGCACTACAAATCTGTGTCAGAGGGATTATTGGGACCACTAAATATAGATAGTCCTCCTACAAATATAAGTATTTCAATCATTGCAACAGCTTATTAGTCCGGATTTTAAAACGTGGGTTCAAAATACAACTCATTTATTTTAAGAACATAGTAAGGTAGGGATGTTAATAGTCAATACAGATTCCAGTGACGGTCAACAACGTTTGATACCGATTTGTGCCATGGTGAAAAAAGGAGACCATTCACTCCTTGATCACTGTTAGGATGCTGTTTTTTGTAAGATCATTTAAAGGGTTATAGCTACATTTCTAATAGCTATTCTACATCGGTATAAGTGAGAAAATAAGGTGCGTCCTGGATGTCTCAATTGTGAGTTTACTGCGCCCCAAATACATTTCCTATCACGCCTTAAGGCCCTGACACACCAAACTGACACCAAAGAACACGTCCCGACGGAACACGACTGTTGTGTCGCCTCACGTCTCCCGCTTCTTGGCCAACAGTCGCACTCGAACACACCGCAAAGACTTTAGCCGACGGCCAAGTAGCACGTACGAACTGGCATGCGTGAGTGGCAATAACTCTCCTTACCAGCAGGCGGCGGTAGTGTGTATTCGTCATTCAAAAGAGGCAACAACCGGAAGACAGAAGAAGAACAGACTCCGTGATATAAACAAACAACAACTACCGTGTGCGTTCCACTTTCACTCTCGTCCATCGAAAACATGTCTCATTCGGTAATGGAGCTATCAGCCATTGGAGTGTTGCTTGCGGAAGACATTCTTCATGCCTTCTTAAAGCGTTTGTTTACGTCCCTCACTTCCGTTTCGCTTCTCATGCACTGATTCGCTAGCTGAACAGCCAATCAGAGTGATTTATTTGGCCCGACTGCCCGACCCGACGCATGGCCGATTCGACATGATGCGTCGGCCATGAAAGGCCAAATAAGGCGTGTCACGGCCGACGGTGCGGGACAC
>NW_011362917.1:416490-457587 GCF_000735185.1 Notothenia coriiceps | reverse complement strand
CACCTCTTTTCACCCTCTGTCTGAAACCAGAGCCCAGTCTGCTCTGATTGGATAGCTGGTCGGCTCTGTCGTGATTGGTGAACTGCTTAGAGATGTCCCACCCCTTAATGTTGTATTGCTAGAGTAGAGTAACTCCCTCTGGGAACTTTGGGATTTGAGCCTTTGCAGAAACAAGCTTACATTTGCAATAACAGCAGACTACACACGCATGCATCCACACGTGCATCCGTTCATTACACACACACAACCTCGAACACTCTCTGCTGAGTGCAATGATCCCACAAGTGTTTATACGATAAACTATTGATGCAAGGGTGAGGTTTAATATTAGGCGGCAGGGCGAACCCACACCAATGAGAGAGGAGCTCTATGGTATGATATCTCCTATTCTAGTCAAAGAAATAAACAAATGAAAAACAGCGTGTCGAAAGTTCAGGAACGGTGATGACGTCCACAAGAGTCTTCGACAAACATGGCCATAAATAGTTTTTTAGATTATGTAGATTTTTCTAACAGGCCACTCTCACTGCCACACCCCCTTTTCGCCATTGGGTGTGAAAACAAACACACACCCGTGCACTTGACCTCCTTTCTAAACTTTAGTCTCCTATGGCAAAAACGATGCCCTGCTGGAGAGGAGAGCATTTTCGTTGACGAACAGATTGACCTTTACCTTTTTCCTGCTGACTTGACCAGACTTTACACAGGCTGCGTGAAAGAAATGATTATGAGGCTGCATAAACTAGGTGTGATGTGTTCAAGTGTTACGATTGAGCCAAAGTAAAGTTCAGGCTTCCCACATGAAGTGTTCTTTGAGACTGTACAGGACTGGAAGCTGGAAAGAAAGAAGGGAAACTGTTTATTTCAGTGACAGCAGCCTCAGTTATGATGAACCATTTATGAGAGGAAGTTGAATAAAAATAAGAAAATATGACTTCTATAATCAATTTTTGCCATTTATACCTTTACCTCAGTACAATAAGATGCACATTTTACTTCACTGCAGTGATTAAATAATATTACTTTATTTTAAGATTCACATTAATTTACAAAGAATCATTTATTAGATAAGTATAAGATAATTATACAGAAAAACTATTAAGCATCAATAGTTATCAGGAAATATAATTGTATTATTCTGCACCATATTTTGATGCTCATTTCAGGACTTCTATTTTTAACACAGCATTTCTACAATGTAGTATTAGAGCTTTTTAATAAGTATTACTTGTACGTACCTCTAGATATTGCAATAGCAAAGTTTCATGATGCAGAGGTTAAATATATTAAATCAGAGTAAACTACAAGTTCTACAATATTTAGACCACATGGATTATAATGCAGACTCCCTGAGGTCCTTTTGAGATGTGTTCCTAAATATATCATAATGACCATGCCTTGTCAAAACATCCTTCTAATCTAAGACATCCATCAAGTGTTCACAGAGGGATTTATTAAATGTAGGGTTGCAGCAATTAAACAGAGCATACACTATGAGGGAGTGAATCATGTCTGGACCAAATGACATAACTCGATTTATAGCAGCACTAGTAATTTTGGGATGAATGGCCATTCATACGACTATTTAGATACTTCAGAAATGCAAATGGTTAGTTGTGCAAAACATGTATTAAATAATGAGCTAATGGAGTGTAAGTGCATTAATAGCACATCACGCCTTTCGACTCTTTTCCGTGACCTCCTCACATTAATTAATGTGGCAGGTTAGGAAACCTCTGCTTAATCCCATGCACTCGATGCAAACATAAACCACACACATGTCTATGAATATGAAGTTCCCATGCTGACACACTGACCCATGGAATCCATCGAAAACACCTCCATCTGTCCACACGTCCCAACCACCGCCCTGGTACAATAAATGGCAGCAGCTGTTCCTTTAAAAGCTGTGTTTAAGAAATGAGATTAATTAAGGTGTTCTTGTTTTAACAGCCCAGCCCAGCCCCCACCCCCCGCTCCAGCTGTGAGATCTCTTTATTGCCCCCCAGTTTGCGACACGCTCCCCGCACTCGTCTTAGCGTCCTGCTTCACAGTGTTACATTTCTCTGCATAATAGCCATCCTTTCTGCCAAGAAACACTGAGGAGGTGTTAACCGTCCATTATGGGATCTTTAAGTAACAATACAGGGTTTCCCACACATTTTCATTTTTATAGACGACATTTTAAATGTTGTCCATGGCTTTTAAAAAAGGACCCATGATAATATCAAGCCCAGAAAAGAAGAAACCTAGAAAATTCAAACCCAACCCTTTTTGACGCTTCTAACAGTTGGTAATTGTTAGCCTACTAAAATATATTTCTGACAATATAGGAACAGAAAATTCCTTTTTAAAAATACAAACTTTACAAGCACTTATATAAGCGTAGCACTGGCTTTCAGCATGAGAGAACATCAGTGATTGCCCTATAGGTGTATTCTTAAGACATCTGATGATAAATGAAAAACAATGCGGTAAGTAAAGTATATGTAGCTACACAACAGAAGTTAAATGTTATCCATAGAAGACTACTGTAACAATAATTTCAGTCAAGGCCAAAACTAATCCATATATTATCCAACATGTAAAAGGATTTTCCTAAATCTATTTATGTTACCAGCCTGGAAAACTCGTTTTTGAAAGGTTTTAAAGGATCGTAGGAACCCTGACAATAGCTGCGGATTAAAAAACAGCTATCCACAGACCAGTTGCACAAAGTAAAGTTTGCATGTTGGAAATGATCACGGGATTTGTAGTTGCAGGTAGGCTGCCTGATGCAAACCTCTTTATGAAATGCATTGTGGGCAAAGTTACAGTAAGGTTTCAAATCAGAGTGTGATAACAGCTGGAAACTGAGCATCTCAGCCATCTTTCATCACTCAGTTATATTCTCAATCTCTTTAATACTGAAACTTGCATCGACTAGATCTAAAAAAAAGTCACTAAAAGAAAAACATGTTTATGATGCACCAAAAGAGAACTTCATGTAAAGTTGCACAGTCCCATCCAAAGCGCTCTGCTTCCACCTAGTGGTGACTAACTAAAACAGTTCGCTTTACAAAAGAGAATCTGGATGCCACACTTTTGAAATCCTTAAAAATAAAAACAAATTTATTAGCAATCATCACAGCGAAAGAATGCATGACATCTACAGGAGCATCTGTTGGAATAAAAATGCTAAATCTTATTTACAAAGTCTGCAATTGAATGTGAATTAAGTTCTGCACATGCAAATTGCAAATAGGGTATATTATTATAATAACACAGGTAACAAAGCTTTTCCACCCCGCCACCCAAATGTAGAACCCCTCACTGCTGCTGTGGTCCCAACTATACTATCACCAGACAGAACAATGGGATATAATAGTGTCTGTAATGCATTTGTAGAAAGAATTACAGTGAAATGCAGGAGCGTTTGGGCCTGCATACAGCATCATGGCAGAAGGGATCCAGCAACACACACATTGATAAAAGATAAACTGGCCAAGCAAGGGCAGATAAGTATTTCTAAAATCATTGTCTTTTGTTAAAAGGAAACAACTTGCCAGGTTATACATCGCTTTTTGAGACAGCGTTGTCCTTTGGCTGCTAAGGCTTCTAATAAAGACATCAGGATTCAGAGGAGGGCGCTAAATGCTAAATGGCATCAAGCGTCCACCATCTTCTGTTCTCCGTAACACTGGCTTCCTGTTATCCAACCTGAACAAAATGGGGATAATGAAACAGATACTGGGCACACCCCGACAGATCAGACCATAAGAGTCAAACTCAAATCATTCAACAACCTGAGAACAGCAAGAAAACATTTTCAAGCTATATAAAAAAACATTCAATTACGCATGAACTAAAGCAAATGTAACATCTTCTCAATGACCTCATACCGTATTTTACAGAACTGCCTTTTTCTCAAGGCATAATAATAAGATCACAAAACATAACGTGATTATCGCAGTGTGGCTTTAAGTGTAATCAAGGGGTTTATGCTGCGTCTGAACCGACTGTTTATTCATAATAGTGGGTTAGGAGTCGCATGGGGCAATTACTGTCTGATTGGATCACTCACTCAGCCGAAGGCACTTATAAAACTCTGATGACCTATTTTAGGATTTTTTTTTTGCTTCAGACAAAAACAACACTTCTGTTCATCTTTAAGTTATGTGTAAACATTGACTTAAGTCACTTAATAAAAATGGATACCAGCAAATAAAATGCAGGCTGCAGACAGTGGGAAGATTTCATTAAGAATTAAACGGTAGGGATTAGCATAAACTAGCATCGTTATTTGGCAATTAACTGTTAAAAAAACCCAACAACAACAGTGTCATGTAAACACCAAATGTTGACAAAAGGATGTCTAGATGTGGGATTAAAGGAAGACCATCTGGGGAATACCACACTGTGACATCATGAGATTCTTGCAGAAGCTATATTAAAAAGCCAGACACAGCATGTCCATATAAGGCATGACGGGTACGAATAATCCACCTTCTCAGTACTGAAACAGCTTCTTAAATCTCCTGATATTCGGGTGGGGGTAGTGCTGTACAAGGGGGCTATGGTAGTGTACTGCGTGGTGCGGGGGCGTTGGTAGTGAGCAGAGCTGGATAACTTCACAGAGGCAGAGGAAGGGATGGCTGTCGAGGTCCCATGAGCATTAGGGGCTGAGGCTGCAATGGGGGGGGGTCTTCATCTTCAGCTTCTTCGAGACTTTGAGTGTTGGATGAGCCACTGCAGCGTGATATCTGAAGAAAAAGGGAGATGGGGTGTTTAAAGACCGCAGCAGGGAAGTACAGATGTAGAATCATTTAAAGTCTGGTACGTTCCTTACCTATATTGTCTTTCTCTTTGCAGGAGACGGAGTAGCAGCAGATCTCCCGGTCCTGAATGGCAGAGAGGTTCCTGGAGAAGGAGAGGAGGAAACATGAAACCTCCGAGTACAAATGAGAGAGTCGTGTTAAAGCTGATTAATAAAACTCCCAGCGATACAGATGATCCATTACTTCCATCAAAACATTATTCTTATGACAGCACTGGTCAGCACGTGCTAAAAGGGAATTCTTGTTCTTATATTAAAAATGAATGGGAAAATAACAGATAAGCTCAGCTAGTACATCTGTGTCTATTGTCACTGGTATATTTTTCACTCCTACATGCAGCTCATTGCTCAGGTGTATTCTAAAAACAGTTAACTACAGAAGAAAAAAATATCTGCATTTGATAATGACTTTCTTGTTTGCACTGCAGATGGGCATGTTCATGAAATGTCACATAATCAATATTAGGGATGACACAAGAACCAATTCTTCAGTACTGAGTCGATGTTAATGATGCACCAAAAGAGAACTTCAGGTAAAATCGATAAATCTATAGTACCACAGTGCCCGTCAGTAGCTACATGACTGGAGCCTGAAGGTAGGGACACACCAAGCTGACACCAAAGAACCGACACGGACGGACCCCAAATGTTGCGTTGCCTCGCCTCTCTGCGTTTCGGCCATGTGTCGCACTGGAACACACCGCAAAGACTTCAGCCGACGGCCAACTAGCACGTACAAACTGTGCATGCGTGAGTGGCAATAACTCTCCTTACCAGCAGGCGGCGGTAGTGTGTTTTCGCCATTCAAAAGAGGCAACAACCGGAAGACAGACCGCATAATACACAGAGAAGAAGAAGAGACTGCGTGATATAAACAAACAACAAATAGCGTGTGCGTTCCATTTTCACTCTACAGCGAGAAGCTCACGGGGCTTTCCCGAACCTGTGTCGAGAGCTGGAGTTAAATGAAATCTCAGATTTGCCTTCTTAATCGTTTGTTTGGGTCCCTCACTTCCGTTTCGCTTCTCATGCACTGATTCGCTAAGCTGAGCAGCCAATCAGAGTGATTTATTTGACCGACTGCCTTTGGCCGATTGCCTACCGAGTCGATATGTTGAATCGGTGGGTTATCGGCCGAAAAGGTGTCGGAACGGCTGAAAAGACACGACGGTGCGGGACACACCAATCTGAGTAGGGCGACAGGACGCTCATCGTCGNTACAATATCCAAAACAGGCTCTGGTGTCTTTTTAGCTTTTGAAAAGAGCATCAGCTCTCTGAACTAAAGCTTCTTTTAAATGTTAAAAAAACTAAGGTAATGCTCTTTTCAAAAGCTAAAAAGACACCAGAGCCTGTTTTGGATATTGTAACTGCGCAAGGAATAATACTTGAAGTGGTTGCCTGTTAGAAATACCTAGGTATCTGGCTTGATGATTGTCTCACTGTATACCAAGGCAGGTTTGCCTTCACTTACTGTACGGAGGCACATGTTTATTTATAAAGCCATGTTGGGTAAACTCCCGTATTACATCTGTTCACTGATAACACAGATAGTTGCAAGCAGCTATTGTCTGAGATCGCATGATGGAGTCTTGTTGGATGTGCCAAGAGCCAGGACTGTCTTAGGTAAGACAGCTTTTATGTGCGCAGCGCCACTTGCTTGGAACAGTCTACAACTAAAATTGAAACTGAGCAATTTTATTCCTCTGAATGTTTTTAAAGCAAGTGAAGTGAAATGCTCTTTGAAACTATGGGTATTTGTAAATGATGATAAGTATGTAAATGTAGCTTGTAAATATGTTGTATGATATCCTCTATTATTTGATGTTGTTTTATGTTTCTTGTGTCCTAATTGCTGCAGGTCTCCCTTGAAAAAGAGATCTATGATCTCAATGGGACCAATCTGGATAAATAAAGGTTACAAACAAACAAGGCTCAAGTATGCCTATTTCCTTCCTCCTCTTTATTATTCCCTGTCATTATAAAACAGTTTTTATATCCTACAGACAGCCTATAATAGTATTTAGTAAACTTACCAGCATTTAGACCTTAAGGTCATAATGTTTATGATATACAGAATTTACAGTTTACCCACAGAGCATCTCACTAAATCTGCAACGTGCGAACATGTTGCACTTAAGGTGAAGGTTATTTCAAGTCTGATTTACAGCTGTATGCGTTTTAAATGGTGAGATATTCAATCTAAGATTCAGCAGGGAATTACAAAAGGGATGCAGCCTGACTTGTTGGAATCTGAAATGAAGCATGGGTGTTTTTACTCAGTTTCAATACATATGTGCAGCATGAAATTAGTCATTGGTATTTAGCCGGTTAGACGTCTTTCTTCATGTGACGGTGATGCCATCAGAGCACCACTCTCTTAAGCTATTGGGTAATTTGTCCGTTTGACGCCCAAGCAAAGACAGGCATCTGCAAGCACTTCATGCAGGTCCCCGTGTGGACCGTAATTTGGCACTAATCACTATGTGTGGAATGTCACATGATTCATACAGAGCTGCATGGCACATATCACCATCCTTTACTGCTCTACACCTTGTTAAAGACAGATGGGGACATGCACACACACCCTATAATAGCCATGCCTAATAGGACTCCATAGATGTTTCATCTGGGCTCGTTTGCCTTGGCTATTCAATGGTTTGACCCAATGTCATTTCAATCAAACTGCTTTTCAACAGTCTGATTTGATTTGATTTTGTTTTCCCACCACATTTTGATGATTAGGTTCAATTTGTGGTTTTGACCACTATGGGATGTATTGCCATTGAATTCAATTGCCATATTGGAATTGATGATTTCCCGACTTTTCAGTAGGCTAAGTGTCAATATCATGTCACAATGTCCAATAGCCTACTTTGGATTAAGGACAAAGTACCTGCATGCTAATTAGAAAATGTTAATACAGTATGCTTACTCGCAAAGCTAAGATGTGAACATGGTAACAGTCAGACCTGTGAAACGTTAGCATGTTAGCATTGTTGTTGCAAGCATAACAGCAAAGTAACTCTAGCATTTAGGAAAACACTGCGTATCTTATTCAAGCTAGCATGGTTGTATCTTTAACCCTTTACTGGATAGTAAAAATAAGATCATGAAAATGATCGATGGGAAGCTAGTGCCATAGGTGTTAAAGGAATTGTAGGCAAGAATGGAGAAACCAGCTCGAGTGCGCTAGAATTTGAAAGTGTACACAACCGAAAAAAATCTGCCACTTCCTTCAGACTTCCTTACAGAGCCCCTCCTCCAACACACACGAACGCGCACATGACCAATGAGGGCACGTGATAAGTTTGTGCACAGATGGAAGTCTGACAGGCAGGTAGGCCATCCAGTTATTTTAGCCGGGCCGGCTCAGATGATTGGTCGTGCTTTTTACAGCGCCATGGCTTCCACAGATGACATTTTTTAATGTATTTATTGCCAAAGCATTTAATGTATTGCTATCGGGATGTTAAGAGCATTCTATGGAATATAAAAAAAGTGTTTCTGAAGTGAATTAGCTACCCCACCTTTAAATAGTAAAATATACAAAAATTGTTGAAAAGTAAACTTTACCACATTTTAAGATTTTAAACTTGGAAAACAGAGGTTTTCAGTTGCTTTGGTTCAACCTGCTGTGAGCCATAACAGACACTGTTTTGAGTGTAAAACGAGAAAGTTAGTTTTATTTGACGTAAACCATGACTTTTTCTTCTTCGTTTGTGATTGTGGGAGTGCAGAAAAGCTGCTGAGACCTCCAAATGCAATAAATCCATTTCCACTCAGTGCGAGTAATCTTTCAGGTCCGTTCTGTTATCCGGCGTCCTCTCAGATAGCCGGCTCTCCTGTGAGCACTTTCATAGTCTCACCTCCCAGCCTCGCCTCTGACACTCTCTCCTCCTCAGATTCCATTAAAAATCATAACTTCAGCTCCTGGGGCGCTGATCAAATAGGACGGCTAATGCATTTTTCCTACGTTTTGATTTTTTTCTCCCAATGTACCTCATATTTACATATAGATTGAGTATTTATCATCCCACATTTTAAGGCAGATTCACTGTAGTCCACTTTATTAAACCATGTTGGATTTATGTATATTTAATGAAAAGTTGATGTAGGGAGTGTAATTCTTTGAACAAGGGAGTATACTTGGTATGTGGGATGAATAGTAATGCGGGAGCTTGTGAACAACTCAACTTGTAAGTCTTGAAATGTAAGTGTGGTTTTTCCAGTTCTTTATGGTACGATGTCCTTCGCACCTCTCGTTGCATTGTTCTACCACCATCACGTGATTATTTATATTAAATATCAATCTCCAGGTTCTATACCCTGCTGTAAAAGCAGATGGAAGTAACATAGGCCATTAGCCACAAGTTAGACAAGCTGGAACAGGTTTCATTTGATCCATATTCCCCGAGGTCCTCTATCTATCTTGAACCGGGAAGAAAGAAAAGAGTAGAGAAATGGTAACAACCAGCACAGTGGAAGAAACAGTTTGTTATTTGAGGAAATATGCTTATTTCAATAGATCAATACCACTGTCTTATGTTTCTGTTGAGTATAAAGCTTTACACTTTGTGTCAAGCTTATCTTAAAGACTGGGAATATGGTGAAACATACCCTGACTTTGTCTTAATGTTGCAAAATCTGCCTAAAACAACAAAAGCAAGTACTTCGTAGAGTTTTGCCCAGCAACCTTTGTTACCACCAGACCCATAAATAGTACAGCTCATAACCCTCCTCAACATACAATATATTGATTTTAACACCTTTTGTATAAATAAAACAACTAAGGTGTCATGTGTGATTTTCAAGCTTTTGAGGTGCTGCTGTATTCATTGTGTTTCCTTTGGAAAGAGATGAGCTAGCTCTTTTGACTTCTTTCTGCTGAGCTAACTTACTGCTAGCAGTGGTTTAATATTTAATGGACAAACAATAAAGTGGTACCAATCTTCTCGTTTAATTCCTGGCCAGTTAAACTAAGATTTCTTTCTGCCAACAAGATTACAGCCGATCCAAATTCTTACACATTGTTTTTGTCCTTGTTGCACAAAGTGACTTGCTGTAACCCTTTCACCTCTAAAATCTCTAACTAGTAACCATACAATTAATGTAATTAGACAGGATCATTCATTAACATACTGGACCCTTGGGGGTCTTTAAACTACACAAGACAACTGTAAAATGAGGGGGGGGAAAACAGCACGGCAGTAAAATGTGTCTTTTCTGATAAATGTTTTCACCTACAAAGGATGTGCTCCCTGAGCGCCAGCAGCCTTCCTGGCTGGAGGCTAGAGGAATCTGCATTTCATTGTAAGCGTGCAGCATCAGGTATGAGTGTGTTGAGAAGACTTTACGGGAGGCTTTATCCTCCAGTCACTGTGGCTTCAGGTTAACAATGGCTGAAAACCCTGCAGGTTGTGAATAGATAGTCTATAGACAAATGCTGCTCTGCAGGCTGGAATGTTCTGAAAAAACCGATGAACAATTGGGACAAAAAAAATGTAGTGCAGACATTGTGACGTCTCAGTTTTAATGCCACTAACAGTGAATAAGGCTTTTGTGTTTCACGCCAAACCTATAGGCTTGTTATATGGTATAGTTTCTTTTGTGGTTCTAAAATGGTGGAACGAGCTCCCCATTGATAACAGGACTGCAGAACGTCTACACATCTTTCGTTGCAGACTGCAAAAACCCACCTGTTTCGACTGCACCTTGGCAAAGAAAAGGAATGATCTCTTCTGTACGTGGCACTTACAAAGATTTAGCTTACCTGAAGCCAATGCAGTGGTTTGGCTTACTGACAGCGTGCAGTCATTTGGTTTCTTCCTGGTTGAATGCTTATTGTAACTCACTTTTGGATAAAAGTATCAGTTAAATAAAATGTAATGCTTTGTTTGGGCACTAGACATTCAGGGACTATTTTACTTCCATGAGCGTGACAGCCAGAAAGAGTTAAAGACCAAACCTCTACTCTAAATAAGGCCTTAATGAGACTTTGGATTCAGTTCAATGAGAGGGACAGATGTTCCCTCAGGCAAGATGAACTAAAAACCCGGTGACAGCTGGATAGAGACGAGGTAACCTGCCTTTGATATTAGCCAAACCTTTCTTCTGCAGGTAGCCCGGCCTTGGCAGACAACCTGAAGCCTATCAGATGGAAGAACAGCCTTTACCTTTGTGTGATCCTCTGCCAGGACACCGTCTGCAACCTTCCCAGGGTCCGAGCAGTGCAGCATGATCATACATTCATCTTTTCGTGAATTTAACGATGAATGATGGAGTTAGCATATCTCTAAATGAAAAGTGATTTGTGAATGGGCCTGCAGTATTGGTGATGTCATTTTGAGAGACATGCTGCGATCTGCTGCTCTTCTTCTTGTCTAATCCTTTCGACTACTTTTAAAAAAAATGTCTTCCTCATTCATGTCTCTTGAGCAACAGGATGTACTCTTGCTCATACAGAAGAAGCAACAGTCTTCCCTGTAGTGTCACGCTACAGTATAAAGTGAAAGAAGGCAGATTGTCTTGCTGATGATAAACAGCTGTTGCCTAACCTACAGTCACAGGAAAAATATCACTTTGGCAACTTCAACAACCTGCCTGAACGTTCACTCTGTTTAGCTAGCACCTGCAGAGAGAAAGACAGTACTATTAGGATTTGCTGTCTTACAGCACACTTTTCTGAGTTTCACTGATGTCATTTTCCCTCCTGAAACATGTTCATGTTTTCCACACTATATTCTGTCTGTGTGAGTTTAATGGATAGTCCATTTTAATTTCACTGACTTGCCTGCAATGGTTTCCATGTGGCAGTTTTGCTGTAGCATGTTGTCGTTGAGATATTTCCAAAGCAAACTTTCCAGTCATTCATTCCGCTGCCTTGCTTTGTGTGAGGGATTGCCAGTCCAACCACCTCTATGTGTTATGCTGTAATTAAAGAAGTGTTTGAACACGATCTGATGAAGAAAAGTGTTTGGATCCAAAGGGAAGGAGATGAGGCATGGCAATCCCAGCTGAAGAAAGAATTTAATTATTTGAAATAGCATGTCCTTCACACTTACTTTTCTGCCAAGTTGAAGCTTTTCTAGGGGCATGATTAAAGGTTGCTTATAGAATAACATTTAAGCACAGCATCATTGAGAGTCCTGAGATACAACCCCGGAATGCTATTGTTTTACAGGAATGCTGTTCCCTTGCTGTTGGCATTTGACTCCTAAATGAGGACAAGTTGCTATTTCTGGTGTGACTCCAAGTCATTGTACCACTCTACAATGGGCACAATCACCTCTGAAGGTGACACACCATAGAGGTTGATGGTAAAACAATAAACATGTTTTCCTAGGAAATGCATGGCTAGGACTCAATAGAAAGTGTTGATACCAGAGAGCTAACAGAGAAGTTAGGCTAGCTGAAACACCATACCTTATACCCGTACCCAGAGTTATCACACTGTTTAGATAATTGGCCTGATATCATTGCTTAAGGAATAGTTGTTTTATTTGGGAGATATGTTTAATTGCTATCTAGCCAGGAGTGAGATGATAAACTTAATACCACTCTTATAACTGTTGTTAATATAAAGCTACAATCCACATCTGGTTAGCTTAGCTTAGCTTACTTACATACAGGAAACCGGTAAATACTGTATCTATCCTGTTCTGTTGAAATGTACAACATTCACCTACCAGCACCTCTAAAATGAACTAGGACTTGCTATTAAACTTCGGGTGAGAAGCTGAGATGTGTCAGTTGCCCAACAATCAAACATACATGTCTGAAATAGAAAATGCAGTAAGTCTCCAGGCAAAAAAAATGTCAGTCATCATTTAAAAAAATTGCCTTGATGGGCCTCGATACCTTTTTTGCGATCAGATCGGGGGTATGGTTTAGTCAAAAGCGTATATTATGAGTGCAATACTTTGGACAGGCAGGATAACTGTTTTTTCCTATTTTCAGTGTTCATGCTAAGCTAAGCTAACGATCTCATGGCTGTAGCTGCACATTTAATTAGATAGCCTTGGTGGACTATATGAGACTGGTATGGATCTTCTAATCTAATTTTCATGAAGAAAGTATTTTACAAAAGTGTTGAACTTTTCCCTTAATCTTTCAAAAACAAGTGTAATATTATTTTTCAATAACATACACCAGATGCATGGATATTTAAACAGCCACACACTCACAGTTTTCATACATTATCAGAAACATTTAGCAGCCACTGTAAACACTGAGGGAAACAATGAGCTAATTTATGAATAATAATAAGCTTCATTTAATGCAGAACCCCTAATTTACTTATGTCACGTAAAACTCGAACCGGCCAACTCTGAGTAAACATAAGAGGGAAATCGTTGTTTGTTCTTTTGAAATTGGTTATATTTTCCCATGAGCCACACACAGATAAGTTCCTGACTTTAGACCACGATACAAAGCTGAATGGGTAAAGAGGAAGCAGTGAAGTGGCTTTTCTAGGTGAAGATGTTTGCACTGAATAATTACATTTACAGTCCTGTGTATTTACAAGATTATTGTAATTTTTACCATTCAAAATTGTTTTTAGCACCGACCCTGTGGCTTTATCTGAAATCACATCTCCTTTCTATCTGAAGATGTGTAACATGTTGTATCCTCACATCCTATAGGAAGGACTTGGGGATGGTATTTCTTTCTATTCCTTGTGACGCTGGCATTGTCTGCCTTTCACGCAGGCTCGACATGTGGAATGTATTGTGTGAAATGTGCAGTTTTCCATGGCTTATTGCTTTCCCATTATGGTATCAAGGTTCTCTAGTGTTTGCCCGCTGTCTGCAGCCGCGGTGGTCCTCTTAGCGGGAGACGTGCCGTGTCAAACGCTATTGTCAACCTCCATCTCCACCCTTTCACTTGGAGACGTGGCACCTCCACCTCTTAACAAGCTACGCGTCGCACACTCCCACTAATCTCTATGCATGATTCCTACAGAGATGGTTCACAGCCATCTTTGTTTGTCTCTCAAGAGGCTCCGTGCATTCCTTCAGCGGCTGGTCATTGAGTTGTTTCCATTGAGGCAGGAGAGCATGGGTCCAGCTCTCTGTCTCCGGACTGATGGATGGCCTGTCGGACTTTATCTGAGCAGGACGGACGCTGCGCTGGCTGGGGCCCAGAGATTGTCACTCCTGACTGCTTTATCAGGGCCTGACTTATAGAGCTGTCATCCTCTTAGAGCAAGGTTCCCAGGCACCTCGTCCAGCCAATCCCCCCCCTGCCTGTCATGCTGCCATCCAGGGACCTTGGCGTGCCTAACTCCCTGCTTGACTGGCCAGACGCCTCCCACCCACCCAGGGACAGATACATTACCAAACTTGTCTTGATTCATCAGCTCCACCCTAAGGTGTTTGGCAGTCTGTTGTAAGAGCCTCTCTTTTGCCAAGTGGTATTAACTCCAGATGGGGCGTGGATGTTCTTGTTAAAGATAAAGATAGGCCTTGAATGTGGACAAATTATGTTTCTTTTGCAGTTTCACAAGACATCCATTTGTATCTTCTATGTCTTGCACATATTCAAAAGACGTGATTTGACACTTTTTAATAGCACGGCTGATATGTTTCTTAGTCTTCACACTTGAAACTCCAAATAAAATTAAAATAGAAAAAAGATGGCAATTGTTCAAAGACCGTTTTAAAAGCTGAGTCCATGTTTGAGCTTGCCATGAAACCACGGTGGATTTCCTTCCTTATTCTCACTTTGATGAGCCGTTGGAGAGCTTGGGGGAAAGCCAAGTGAAGTCTGGGGCCTCTTGCACATTGTGATGTTTTGTTTCAAACAGAGCAGCTTTTGTTCAGCTGTCAGGAAAGGAGCGCTTCACAGTGTGTCGGAGTGTGTTTAGTAACCACAAACACACAGCATGTGTTCATTTATTCAATTTCATTTTTTACAGAGGTTATGTAGACAGTTAGACGTGTGTTTAATGCTGTCGCCGTGGGGATCATTAATCAAGAAATTAGAGGATTTGGAGTGACAGTGTATCTTTGTATCATGAAGACAAAAGGGATACGCTCACGATGGCTTTCAGGATGTGTCAGAGATTGAAAGATGAAATAGATATCATCATCTCCACCCTAACCCTAACCCCGGGGTGTTATAGATGGATCAATGAATAATTATGAACAAAAGATCTGTTCTCAATATTGTGTTTTAATAGCTAGACTAGTACTGGCCAGGTAATAAGAATACATGTAGTTAAACCTAAACCTTTGTTTGGTCAAATCAGCATTGTGGGTCAAGGGACTGAATTGGACAACATCCACCCCTTTGATCCAGACCAAATAACTCAATAGCAAATTAATAGATAGTCAGAATGACTGCCAATGGAGGATGACATCTACAGTAATGACTCTTTTGGTCTATTGACTTTTCTTCTAGCACCAGCAGGTTGATATTTGTGGTTTTACATGAAATGTCCCAACAACAATTGGATGGATTTATGCACAAATTCATGTCCATTTTTAGGATTAATTGTTGTACGTTTGGTGATTTCAGGACTTTTCATTTATTTTTCCAATACTTTGGATTATGACCACAAAAATTCAATATCAATGACATTTCCATCAGTCATCTGTGCATCACAAAAAATGTTTTCCATGTTGAACATCAGAATGTTAGCTGTATTAGGAGCATGTTTGCATGTTTTCTCAAACCACCACATTGATTACGCTTCATGGCTTCTGAACTCTAAAGTGTCAGAAATCTCATTTGAGTGTCTTTTTATACCAGGAATTGGAAATAGGTGAAGTGATTTTGGCATTGGTATTCTTTTTATCTTGACATGAATGGACGCAAATACAGTTAAACACACAGTTTGTCTTTCGTAGTGTTCTCCTGGGGGACAACAGCTCAGCAACCATCAAGGCTACTTTGCATTAATGCTGATGGTGACCATCAAAACTGAGACAACTGGGACTCGTTAAGATCACTCAGCATTTTCCTCCAGCTCATTAGAGTGCATTCAGAATAATTTACCCTAGAGACTTCAACTTGAATATGCCTGCAGGATCTGTGAGAGTGGTTGTGCCTACAGACATAATGTATACAGGTTTATTGAATTTTTCAGCGTGGGGGTTCCAACAAAAATCTCAACATGGTTCTTAAGTTGTAAATCGATTGCATTTAGATAGCGAATTGGTAGTCTTAGTGACCACTTAAAGCTAACCTTAAACCTAACGCTTACCTTTTACAACACAAGCCAATGTTCACCAATTCTTAATGGATTCTTAAACTGTTGTCAGATATTACCATACGCTGCCACATCTTCTTTAAGATTGATAAACATTCTCACGCATGCCTAGAATTTGGGGTTCGATATTGCCCAATGACACCTTGACGGAGACTGAAGTTCCCAAATATCTAACCACCGATTAGAGGACAGCTGCTTTACCTCCTGATCCACAGCCGCTTCTATTCAATTGGTCCTTCCCGATATCTTTTTGATGATCCCTGGGATTGTGTTTATCCCAGCTGTACATCCAGCCATTTCCTAAAGTGTGCTTATCTGACAACATATGAATCTTTTTTTATCAACTGGTACACTCATGTATTATATATCTAACTGTTGACATCTGACACCACTAATTAAAAAAAAAAATGGTTCTCATGTTCCGTTGACTATGTGGGTTACTGAGCCCTTACATTATCATAGATACACTATGACCCTTCCCAAAGTTGTATGCATAGCACTAGATTGGATTTAGAGCATCAACAATCGTATATATACCAGTAGGACTCCAGTAATAAACTGAGAATGGGGCCAGTGTGTCAGCAAGAGTCATTCCAGGCAAGCTGGAGTCTTTCCTGTTAGCCCCTCCGAAGCTCTGCTTTCCATCCATCCTGGATCATATGCCTTTAATAGTTTGTAATCTCTTAAGGGGTGAGATTTACGTCCTCCCCCCTTAGAGTAGGGGCCAGAGATATTTGGGAAGAGTGAGCAAGGGCTCCTGCGGGAAGGAATCAACCTTCAGTAAACGAGTGTGAGAAACACTCCAAACAAGTCACGTATAGTCCCGAGTGACCTCAAAACTAAAATACTGTTTTTAGGAAGCGTTCTATAGTAAGCTCATTTTTTATCATTCCTTTCCTATTTTTTCTACAGTCCAAGACCTTCAGATTATAAATATCACTGTGCAGGTAAAAGGGAAAAAAAGGCAACAGATGTGGAAGCTTGGCCATGAGCCTGCAGCTTATATAACTCTCAATGGCTGTATTGTACCAGTTTGTTCGCCGTAATTGTTACTGTGATGGTTCTGTGAAACTTGGTATTGTGTTAGATGATGGAATTTTTTTGGATACAGTACACATTTGTTGACTTTATGAAAGATAAATACACCCGGTTGATGTATGATATCTCTCTTCGGTGGGTCGATATTGCTCATAATTGTGATGGACTGGCTAGTTTCTCAATAAGCTGCTGTGTCACTGCCGCCCCAGGGAGCACAGGACATATTAGCTCTGGGAAATCAAGACCAAATGTTAGCCGAGTAAAGAATCCTTTAATATCTTGTGTATTTATAGTAGACATGTGGAATTAATTTCCCCTCAAAGTGTACGCAAAAATGTTAGTTATAGTCAAAATATTAAACAAAGTGACATTCTATGTACAACAAATGAAGGACTTCACATACTAATCCAAGCCAGCCTGTTGAACCAGGACAATGGCGACAGCATATCCATCACACATTTCTGGACTCGCAACACAACTAAATTAGGATGTTCTAAGCACGCATGTTGTAATCCTATCCTTTCCTTTTATAACTGATACATAACTCAAAGTATGCTTTATCTTGTGTACGCAACACAGTCCCGATGAACTGAACCGTTATTGGATCAATGTGATAGGAAACAGTATTTATTATGTTACAATGTCTTTGATGTGTAACCCTAATGCAAGCCTCATGATGAAGGACATACATCTACCACCTGGAGAAGATGAGTTTAGCTCATTCTGTTGTTAGGTTCAATCTTGTAGGCTGCTGTAGGTGTTGTAAGATAAAGGAAGGAAGCTATGTTATCTTGTTTGACTGTTATATTGCGATTCACACTGGAGACGAATCTCTGTACTGCTATGGTGCTGTCACTGCCACTCAATAGAACAATTACTTGGAGAACTCAAGGACTCTCGTTGACCGTGGACCTCTGCCAAGGCATTCACAGGCACTCCGGATGGCCCCATATGCCAATTTGGGTTGTATATCTTTCAACGTGGAAATAACTTGAATGCTACACAGAAGATGTATTTTATAGCTTAAAGTGTTTACATGTGTTCCAGTGTTGTTGACCTGACTTTGGGGGGCATTAACAGTCAGAATAATTGTTTTACAAATATTCTAACAAATAAAAATGCAGCACAAAGGAACTATCTTGAATGTTAACGAAAGTCAAACATAATGGAGTATCCAGCTTTGATTTGGAGCCACTCAAAAATCATTTTTTTCTTCCCTTCCAATAACTTTAAACAAAATCAGGTCAGTAGTTATTTTTCGTAATCCAGCTAACAGGCAGTCAAACCAAGCAGACAACATAACCACCTTGACGACAGAGATTTGGTTTAAGAGGGTTCCTATACGGGGAAGATACTAGACCTTTTAATATACAGTATTTGAATTTTTTTGACCCTTTTAATGTTTTGAATGTTGGCGATTTTTGGTTGAAAGTCGTTTAAAATCATTACATTCGTTTTCCTTGGTCTTTCATACTCATCCCACCTCAGCTGTGTTATTCTGCGTGTCTGTCCACAGTTTGACCCGTGTTACCCGGCAGATCGCCGTCTCTTGGCAGTGCCACCCTCTGCCAAGGTGACCTGTCACCAGAGGCTTTTACACGGGCCAGCCATGGCTCTTACACTGCCCCAGGGGAGCTGTAAAAGTGTTAACACCATCCTCACTCTACACACTGGCATTAGAGAAAGGCCTGGTTACAGGACGGACCACCTGTTGCCTTCTGGTCTGGGATGAGATGACCGTCCCTAAGGACCCCAAATGCTACCACAACCACTCGAGAGGAATGGTGTAGTAGCACAACAAACACACCACTGTGGTGCAGAGTGAACCTCTATATGTAAATTGTTACTCAAAATAAGTATTTCAGTGCAGTCAGTCAAGCTTCCAACAGAAAACCATTTGCATAATGTTCATAGAAATAGAGTTATTTTTTGTATTTAAAGTTTACATAGTCAAATGGTAACGTTTTATTTTGAGTGTTGGTTAAGTGGTAATATTTTTATTATGGGCCTAATAAGATGCTTTTTGACATTATGTGTTAATAGGATAGTATTAGTTGTAATAATAGCATGATAACACTATTATTGTTTGCTTATGAGACATTCAAAGGCTTTATAACCACAAAATGTATATAGGAATCTTTATAACAGCCAGCAGTCAACACTTTCAGTTAGCAGTAGTTAGCGATTAGCGGTTATTGTCGTTTCTGTGCTTTGTAAAAAACGAAATGTTAAGACAAAGCAGCCGAGCAGAGGGAAAACTTGAACCCAGTTTTACCAAAATCAACTTGCTCTAAATACTACCAAAGTTACATTGTACATTGAGTGGGACTGACAGATGCCATTCTCCCTATACTATGTCACAAAAGCCATATTTTAAGGTAAAATACCTAAATAATGTAGCTTTATTGTTCTTAAACAGTCTATAAACTCACTCAGTTTCTACCAAGTGCTTCGAAATGAACCAATTTACTATGGCTTATTACAAGGACCCTTTTAACAAGCCCTAAAAAATAAACTTGCAACTATTAACCCTTCACAAAACGTAAATCCCAGACTTGGCAAATCCAGATAAAGAACTAGTCTAATACACATCAATATTAAGCTTGTGAAATAGTTGTGTTATCTGTAGCTGGAGAATACCTTAATGTCTGGTTTCACCGCCCCTGCCCACACACACAGGCGCTCATCATGTTTCATCTGGACAGCTGGGACAACACACAGATGTCGGCTCAACCTCTGGCCAAGGAAGCTCCAAGTTAATTGTTTCCATTTTACTTTTTCCAAAATAAAGATCGCCAACTGTGTTTATTTTTATGCATGATGGCTGATTATAGCGTTAAGTAATGTATATTTAAATGACTGACTGGAGACTAAAGCAGGATTTCCTGAGTGTTATTTATTATCTCAGTCTTTTAAGTGTGTCATTACGCTGTTTGTCAAATGTGATTATGGGTATAGAATTGGCTAATTGCTCAGGCTGTTGTTCCATTTTGAAGTCATTTGCAAGTCTAATAAATAATGAATTTGTATGACATGTTTCTTTCATCACCACTGTTTTCCATTAATGGGGCTCTCTGGAAATTATTATTAGGAAGGAAATGAAAATAAATGTTGCAAGCTGCCACACCTACTCTCCTTTTCCGTGTTTTACAATCAACCTTTTTAGTTTGTGAGCGGGTACACCCACTAGGATTGATCTAAAACTACACCAAAAACTCCAACTCAACCAAAAATCTAACCTTTAAAATCTGGAAACTGACAAACTGCCTGATTTTACTGGCACCTTTCCATTCCTGTTCTGTGGTTTCTGTGCAAATGTAATGGATTTCAGTGGCTAGGTGTGAGGGGAAGGGTGCAGTTCATTTTAGATCCAGGGTCTGGGGCCAATGTCGTCCACACTGCAGCTGTTGGTGGAGCCCTTCCCTTATAGCCTATTACCTCACCATAACCGGGTTATGAAAATATCATCACTCTATGTGCATGTGCAGAGGGTGGCGCTTGACTCGGGGCTAAATTGAGAGTAGTGATGGATCCTCGTGGTCACCAGCTTCTCAGTGTGTCACTTCAGATAGAAAGCCTACACAGAATGCCCA
This sequence comes from Notothenia coriiceps, assembly GCF_000735185.1. Lineage (NCBI taxonomy): Eukaryota > Metazoa > Chordata > Actinopteri > Perciformes > Nototheniidae > Notothenia > Notothenia coriiceps. The sequence continues at coordinate 436,926 of NW_011362917.1, read as the reverse complement.
GCAATGATTATATCTTTTGTGCATTTTCATTTATTTTCCTTATTATTTCAGACCCACCCGGATGAATGGGGTAAACTTTTTAACAATTTCTTAGCATGAATTTAAAGAAATAGGATCATTGGATAATGCTAGGTTCAAAACTATTGCTTCAATGTGTTGACATATTGCGTTAAAATAATAATTTTACAGAGGGGATTCTTCTAATCAATTTAAAATACATCGATGGAATTGCAATGTTTTAGGAAATTGTTTTGTATTAATACGGCTTTCTAATTGATACAAAGACATTGATATATTAATCAAACCCTACAAACTTCCAATCTATAGATAGGTACTGAAACTTGAGTTGGAAATTGCTCAGATTATGACAAAAAAAGTGCATACATTCCTCAAGACAGTAAGGGAACAGGGCAAAACAATTACTAATAAACATCACGACGAAAGAGGAAACATGGCAACAATTGTTTTTTTTATTGCAATTTCCTGAAATGTTGTAATTAAATATGCAAATGATGCATTATCTCATGTTAACTTTTGGTGAAATTAAGGGAAGTGTAGTGTAGTGTAGAAGAAAACTCAATTCAATCTGTGTTTTTTCTTTCTTTTAAAGTGACTATAGTTTATGAACAATGTTTTTGGCAGGGCGGGTTTTGTATACAGTCAAAAAGCATTTTGTACTCATTCAGTATTGAAACATGTACATGCTTATTGCTACTTCACAGCACGTGTATTCCCTTTACGTTTCCATCCTCCATTTGTTATCACTTGTTGAAAAGTTGATGTCAATTCTTTTCACATTCTCACTCTCTTTCCTCAGTGTTGCAACTCGGTGCCAAAATCACAAACAGGTTGTTTACTCGCGCAGAAAGTGTAGAGAGTGGTTCTCAAAGGGGGTCCGAGGAGCTCTCCGTACAGAGGTGATTATGTCAAAACAGAGGATTTTTTCCCCCGAAATTATCTTCCAAGTTTCCCAGCAGCTGTCGGGGGCAATTATGGCAGAAAAGTCAGAATGAGACAGAAAAGTGGAGAAAGCAAAAGACCCAGGAGCCTGATTCAAAACAGAGATGCGTATGGCAGCTACACTATGTGCCTCATGATGAACTAGCATGCATTAGTTATAGTGCAGTGTGAGTCTGTATTGTTGTTTTTCTCCCAAACAACTTCTACCTTGCCATAGAAATATCTTAAATTCTCCAGATCCTCGCCTCCCTTAATAATAAATGTCAGAAACATTGCCTCGATTTGTCTTTCTGTGCAGCACCCTACTGTCCTGAACCTCCAAACTGTTATCTTTCTGTCCTGGATGACATTCAAAACAGTTTTTTCCCCCCTAAGAATATTAGAGTAGGACCTAAGAGATCAGTAAAACTAAGAGTTATGTTTCAAAGCTCTAATGGCCTGTCGGCAGCTTCCACATAAACAACAGACACGGGCGCGTGGCCTCGCAGCGCAGAGAAACATAAATTAGGCAGAGGTTGTGATCTGGGGCCCTGAAGCCTCTGAGCTGGAGAAGTGAGAGTGTGTTTGTGGAGAGGTGAGTAAAAGTTTGTCTGGAGGTGAAGGCACGGGGGGCGGGGGGGGAGATGCTGTGAGGCTTCATGAGGCTGGGACTGCATGAACTGAGAGCTTGGATTTGTGAGTGTGTTCTTTTTACTCGGCTTGGTCATGAAAGCTCCATCTTTCCAACGTTTTTGGAGCTCAGAGGTGTATACCCTTTTTCTATTAACATACAATACATGACACTTTAAATCCACCATTCGAAGAAAATATCAAAATATTAAAACATCAGAAAAAACTAAAGCATAAGTATATCCATAATAGGGAATGAAGGAAGCCAAATCCTAGTGTCTTAATGTGTTAAGTACAGTGTTCAACATTGATTAGTGTGCAGAAAACAGTAGACAAAAGGGACGTAGCTGGTGAAACATTAAACTATATTTATTACAGGTTTCATGGTAGTCACATTTCAATAAGTAACAAATACAGGTTTGGTTAAGTCTGTCCAACTGGTTCTTCTTCTGTTATTTAGGATCGCCTTAATGGTTACCAAAAGAGAATGCTAAGGACACAATGACATCGCTTAAAGTTATCTTTTTCTGTATCAGACAGTACACGAGACAGCACTTTATATAGAGGTAACATTAAAATCGCTTTTATATCAGATGCTTTAAACCAGGGGGGTCAAACTCAAATACACAGTGGGCCAAAATAGAAAAATGGATACTCGTCGAGGGCCGGACTGGTTCAATGTTTATTGCAAAGCGTATTGAAATGAACTTATTGCACATATTAAACCTGGAACTAACAAAGCTTAAATGATTGTCTATAAAAACAACATTAAACATTAAATAATCAGTTGCATTCATTTCTTATGGCTCTATCTGCAGCTTTTCCGGAGTCTTTTCTTAACAACAGCTTCAAAAAAACAATTTCCCTCAAAGAAAAAAACAAACATGCCCTGTTCTCGTGAGAGAAAAAGTGCAGAAGGAAACATCCATTGAAACTCAGCGTGCTGCTCTGTGATGCTAGCTCAGATACTTGGCATCTCATCTTGGGTGCAAGGTCATCAATGTTTGGGCTCAGGCTCTGAGCTGAGGAAACCCTCAGGATGGAGTGAAGGTCTGCGTGCAATATACCGGCGGGCCAGATCGAATAGTAATTCAAAATTATCCTGCGGGCCGAAATTAAATCCACCAAGGGCCTGATTTGGCCCCCGGGCCTTGAGTTTGACACATGTGCTTTAAACCTTACAGTAACATTATGTCATGTTTGAACTGTAAGATTCAGAAACATCTATATCTAGTTAAAAAGGTTAAGAAATCTTTCTCTGAGTCTTCAAAGTATGAGCCAATAATGGTTCTGTTATCAAGCCTCGGAGCACTAATTCTACTCTCATGCTGACATCTGACTCTACATCCATTACCTGCCAAGCAGGGATCATTGTTACTACTTCAGTTGCATTACTGTACAAGAGAGGCCTTGTTCTTTGTGACTGTGTTCATGTGAAGCCTTTTGTGCCACAGGGCCTTCTGAACTACCATGTTAAAGCATTAACTTTAGCATTCCTGCTATCTGTGGCTTTAAGCAGACAGTCACTGTTCAACATGGCATTATGATGGTATGCTTCAAAGACCACCCACTCAATACACGCTATGAGAGGAGCTTTTGAAATGTTCTCTCTGTAATCAGATTGTGGTTATATGTTTTCTATGTCCCTGTACAATGGGACGAAGTGGAGACGTTATGTCACTGACCACATGGAAGCGAGTCATCACGGTGACATTTAAGTGCTTTAAGTGAAAATAAGTTTTTACATACATTACATATTTAGTGTAATATATAATATAGCTGATGAGAAACCAACTTCAAGTTAATGGGTTCTGGCGTCTTCCCATCCATTTTGTCGGATGCATTCGCTCAAAATGTTTGTTTTCATAACACAAAACAAAAGATGCGTATCGTGTTCTCATGATCTCATTGAACTCCAAACTGATTAAAAGCTCTCTGCTTTGTCCAATTTCCCCCTGGAGACACAAAGGTTGAATCTTTTTAATGCGACCACTCACTTATCTTGAGTGTGCGTCTTGATTGCGGAGAGGGAGAGTCAAGGCTTTCATCTTTTTCGTGATGGTACGAAGCAGACACGGACGTCTCTAAAATCAGCAGCGTCTCTAGTGGTATGACAGTTTCCCCTGATTGAGTGTGTTTGTCTGTTGATCTTTTATCTCTGTCTGCTGGTATCATTGGAGCTGAGTGTGTAACATGACATTGTCTAGTCCTTTGGGTCGAAGCAGCTGGTTGTGTCACCACTTTAGAGCAGATACAGATAAAAGTTACAATAGGTAAATAAAAAGGACGATGAAATTAGTCATGTCTGAAATATGGTCCCTAAAAGATATAGTGAGGCTACATCGAGAAGTTTGGTTAGCCTTACTGTCAAAACATGTTAAAAACTAGAGTCATAGTACATTTCAAATGTTATGACAAATGAAGTGTGACAAATTAAATGAAACAATAGATAAAGATAAAGATTGAACCATGGCAGTTGTTCAGCAAAAACGTGAGGTTTCTTGGAGCTAAATGCTAACAACAACAGGCTAAAATGCTCACAATAGGAAAGCTAACTTGTTTGAGTCAATTAGCACCTTGCACACTTTAAGCTAGCTGAATCAAATGACATTGCTTTGATTTAGTTCTAAACCAGTCCAACGTAATAGACGAATCACATTTGTTACCTGAAAATGCAACTCGCTCTCACTTTCAAAACATCATTTTTCACGAAACAAGAGTTAACCAACCCAATCCAGCCACAAACTAATTTGAATTCAAACCTGGATCTTTTTCAAGACATTGAGCATTTTGTTGCCTAAAGAAGTCGTTAAATGGTAAAATCACAACGTTAACTATGTTGAATTTCATTGGACATCCTTGATGCTACAGCTGTATGCACTCCATAAAAAATAGATGCCAGGGGGCTTCAAGCAGGCTTTCCGTAAATGATGTATGCTATAAAATAAAATAGGTCCTGCCATTAAGAAGGGATTGTTTTAACACAGGATTTTTACCAGTTGTCAATGACACTAGAGTTAAGGTAACGCGATCGCTAAAGTGGTTATTTATTACGAGTGGAATCGTCTGTACCACATTTCTGGCAATAATGGAGGAAAAGTCAGGAGAACATGAAAAGCGTTACGATACATTCTTTTGAATTCATGGAGGTCTATAAAAAAATGCCATACCATGCAAATCAGTCTTTTAGTTGTGAAATATTTCAATATGGATTAAGGTGTTGGTCAAACCTAAATACAGACATTTATTATCTGAGCTGCTGTAACGGCTGAGTAAGAAGGGCCACACAGCAGGGATAACAAACCTCTGAGTTGGACCTAGCGGTGTATGAAATGTCATTTTGTGTCCCCCCTGTAACCTGTGATTACAAACGCCAGTGAGGCGCTGAACAGGACATGTTTTCATAGACTTTTTTTCCAAAGAGAGGCACTGCAATTTTCCTTTATTAAGCCTTAAAGTTTGAGAAAAAGGATTGGATTTCCCTCATATTGGGGGACCAGTGCCAGGCATGACTAACTCTGGGTCATGTAAAGAGTTTGCTCGGTGCACACACACATGTGTACGCATGATCAAACATGCACATTGGTGCATACAAATGTAGTTGCATGCAAAAACACAATTATTTTCTTTCTTTGCAGAGCATTTTAGTTCCTTTTTTAAACACCAATTAGAGTTGTCTGAAAACCGCAGTCACTCTCAGTTGAAAAAGAAAGTTTGATACAAAACAAAATTCACTTTGACCTTTTCAAATTGACAAGCCGTTCCAGCCACACCCATTACTTGAGAGAATGCCAGCGTTTTCCTGCCCTTTTTGGAACAAGCTCCAATTTATATGGTATTATCGCTGCTATAATAGGCTAAAAAGACCTCCCATTGAAAAAGAATGGATTTAAGACTAGATCTAACGTTTGGATTTGATCTTTTAATATATGTTTTCCTACCTCAAAGCCGCTTAACGAATGCTTGGGAGGAAAGGAATTTCAATTTCCAGAAATTCACACCAACACAATGACATGATACGCTTCCCCTTCCTCCCGCCCCCCCACCGGCTCGCTAATAGGCTAGGAGTGATTGACAGGAGAGACTCACGCCTTCTGCCCCTCGGACTTCTCCTTGTTAGGAGGCACGGGTTTCGGCACATTTCAAACCAGGAAACAGAGGAATGCAGCTTGCTGTTTTAATGACATTCTGACATGTATTTTTCTTTCTTTGCCTACCGTGTTTTGGCATTGAAACGATCACATCTACAAATACTCCAAAGTGCTAAACGGAAAATATCTTCCTAGCCTTTTACCTCGTTCTGATTCTTTAGCTCTTCCTGTTTAGCACTTCAGTTATATGTCCCTAATACTTTCTCACCCCACGTGTCCTTCTGTTTCACTGCCCACTGTTGTCCTGCCTGCAGATGTGATTCCCAGGAGCTTTAGGGGCTCCACACTCTGTTACCTGCTGACACTAATCTACACTGAAAGTCTCCAGCCGCTACAACACCCAACAGCTAGCTGCAAAAAGCTTTTCAGGTCCCACCGTACGTCCATTTCTTTCCAACTGAGTGGACATAGGACTTCTGTGGTGTAGTGTACATGTTGGTGAACTCTTTCATTCTCACTATGTGCATGAGTGCTTTGGCCCCCACGTGTGGTTTGCCTACATCTTTCTGAATTTCCCAGCACCGATAAGTCTTTCAAATAGTGTTTAGAAAGACCTGAATACAATCATATGTGTTCTCTTATTTGTTGTGCTATTTCTCAATCTAGATTGTGTTGTTGTGAGTTTTTCGAGGACTGGAGATATCGGCTGTAGAGATGTCTGCCTTCTTTCCAATCTAATGTTTCTAGATGGCACTAGTGGCAGAAAAGGCATTTGAGAAACTCAACAGCAATGTCTCTTTCCAGAAATCCTGACCCCGTGTCCCTTGATATTCCACAGACCTTGTTTTGAGCACTTTCCCGTGGGAACTATTCTCTTTCTACAGAACAACATGCGGCAACCGTATCACCATGCAGAAGAAAGCATGCTTCTTCTTATGGACGTGAAGATCTGTATTATGTATCTCTTTTATTTTAGGTTTCACTATCCCTTTAAAAAGCCCTATTATGCTTTTGGGGGTTTTCTCTTTCCTGTATTGTGTATATAGGTTTTTGTACATGTAATTGGCCTCAAAGGCTAAAATCTGAGTTTCTCTCCCACACACTTCCACCCCCCCCTCCACCTCCACCTCCATTGGACTCCTCTGTTTACTTCCGTAACATAGTGACATCAAAATGTAACACTTTGGTATCTATTGGCTAGTGCTCTAACATACGTGAAAAGCTAAGGGGCGGGACAACTCTAATCGGTTGACCAATTACGGCCGGCCAGCAGCCAATCAGAGCAGACTGGGCTCTGGTTTCAGACAGAGGGTGAAAAGAGGTGCTGCACAGGCAGTATGAGAGAAAAAAAAACTTTTCCAACATTAAAGCATGGAGACATGTCCCAGTAGAAACACAAAATACAAATATGATCCTGAAGAAAAGCACAATAGGGCCCCTTAAAGAAAAGATGTGTTGTCAAATTGGGATTTTTTTAGGCTTATGTTTTTTTAAATGTATGCACACTGCACATGAAAAAAGCTGTGTGTGCAATACAACCAATAAGCAACATCAATTGGATGTTGTTTCTAATGATCTGATTACAGTCAAGATCAGCTCACTGCCTAACACAGATTCCTTTGAAAAAGCCATTGCACAACAGCTGACAAAATCCAACCGGGGTCAGAGAGCAACAGTATCATTTGTGTTTCCACTTGGGACAGCTGACAGGGACTCCTCCTCGTCCCAAAAATCCCTCGTTGAAAACTTTGAAACACTTCAAAAAAATCTTCCACAACAGTTGTAATAAACATGTCAGCTCACAAAGTGGTGCTCAGAGGCGTCAGGGGAAGAGTCAACGCCGACGAAAGAGCCGAGAACATTGTTGTGAAACCAGAGGTCGTGCATGAATCTGATGTTGTGTCATCACTTTTTGGCCTGATTTTGAATCTCTGTTTACAGACTGTGTGTCACGCATCCCGGATCCATTTGTCTGTATTTTGTTAAAGTTGGCTTGAAAAGTCATTGTTGTCATCACTGAGGTCAACATCCAGACAACATTGAACAGAAATCATGACGATCCAGGCCTTCTGCATTAATCAGCGGAGAGCCACAGCGTGTTGCTGTACGTGGAAATGAGGCTGATGTGATGACAGGCAGGAGTTTGCCAAGAAAATCATAACTTTTCATCAGCGAAGAGAAATAAATCCATGTCTTGTTTTCCCTCCGGACTTATATTTAATATGGAAGAACCACAGTAATTATGCATGAAGACATACTGCATTCATTCATGGGTCAATTTTAAGCTCTAAAATATATTTTCTTTTTATTTGAACACATTGGTCTTATTTAGAGTTTTAAGAAAAGTTTATATTTGTTTATGGAAACTTTTTGGTTAACATGGCTTTATGGCCACGATTGGAGTACAACTATAATCTTCTTTATCTCGAATAAACAGGCAAACCGGTTACCTTTCTTTTTAATATTGAACATTAATCATTTGAATTGGCAAGTACAGTTTTTCTTGATTCACCAAAACGATCTTACACTTCTCCCCAACACATGAATGTATCATAAGTCAGACAAAAAAAAAACTTAATACATTTACTGTAAGTCTTGACGATGGCAAGTTTAAACCGTCTGCAAGTGGATTTGTGTAGTAGTGCATTGATATACTTTACTATATGTAATACTTTGGAAAATGACTTTTGTAAAAATGTTTTGATATATGGCTAAAACATGCAAGCAATATTGATACATTTTATTTTGTCTCCAACTTAAAGGTGGGGTAGGTAATTTTGGAGAAACCAGCTCGAGTGCGCTAGAATTTGAAAATACACAGCCGGAACAAATCTGCCACTTCCTTACAGAGCCCCTCCTCCAACACACACGAACGCGCACATGACCAATGAGGGCACGAGATAAGTTTGTGCACAGATGGAAGGCTGACAGGCAGGTAGGCCATCCAGTTATTTTAGCCGGGCCGGCTCAGATGATTGGTCGTGCTTTTTACAGCACCACGACTTCCACAGATGACATTTTTTTATGCATATATTGTCAAAGCATTTAAGATATTCATTGCTATTGGGATGTTAAGAGCATTCCATGGAATATAACAAAAAGTGTATCTCGAGCCGGTTTCTCAAACTTACCTACCCCACCTTTAAAGAGGTGGCTAAGTTTGGATTTGGGGGAATCCCTTGAAAGGGTAGTTCAGATTTGTCTGAAGTTGGGTTGAGTAATTTACTTATTTATAATCAGCAGATAGTAGATTGTTGTTGGCACACCCCCAGTTGGAAGAAACAGAGGAGTACCAGCACAGAAGCAAAGCAATGTTCTCCTTTGGGCGAAGGAATATGCAACGTGTATTTCAGCCACAATGGAAAGAAAAGAAAGGTCCACCTTAGAAAATCTATACGACGGCCATATTAATACAGTGATTATGGCAGAGTACCTCATACAACCCAAATTAAACACATCTTAACCATCCGTTTAATGTGTAAAGCAGATAAAAAACCTTGCAACAAAGCATTGAATGTGTTTAGTGTTTAAAGAAAGCAGGCAGCAGGCTTCAATTGAAGCTAAATTTGTCAAAGTAGAGCTCAATGAAGTCGGGTCAGGGGTAAATCCATGTTCTGTGTGGACCCCCTGCTACTGACTAAACGTTGAACCTCTGTTCAGTCAGAATGTGGTGAAGGAGCTCACATCATTAGGCCGTCTTGGTAATTAAAAATGATTGACAAGCAGCCGGGTTAATCCAGCAATCCCAGCGTTGCGTAAAATGTCCCCCTGAGCTGTTTGGTTCCTGGCTCCAGTCCACCCAGGGCCCGAGCACATGTGGCCTCCAGATGTGGCCCCTGGGACGGATGCGGTCAGGCACGTGCACGACTCTGTGAAGAGAAGCACTCAGCACAGATAGCCTGCAGTGATAGAAACACGGACACAGTCACATCCCTCATATGTGTCCCCTGAGGGACCGTCCTTTTGGCAACACCCTGTAGATTTCTGAGAAAAGGAAATGTGGACAGTAAGAGAAATAACTGTTGGCCGACATCAACCGCAGACGGATGCAAAATGAAGACATGTGCCTAAAGAATTCACTGATAAAAGTTACATAATACTACCGATGACTACTCAACCCTGACTTGAACATCTTTACAGTAATTATGATTGATTGGTGCTAAATGTGCACATGCTCTTACAAACTCAGGGACTATGCCAACAATATTAAATCCTCATGCTATAGGTGATGATATCAAGGCTTTAAGAAAGTCTACGGACATACAGCTCTTATTAAAAATGTTTTTCAGATGTTTAAATGTTGAGTAAATAATGATGATTTTTAGAATGATCAATCTTTTTTCTTTGACAGCAGGTTTACGGTACGTCTGACCTTTGACACAGAATGAACTAACGCTAAATTCAGGGTGCAAGTGATGAATTACATTTCTTCTCTTTACTGTTAAACAGTTGTATGTGTATTATAGTAGTATCATATCGTTACAACCCACACCTCCTTTCCCTTTTAAAAGATTCACACAGTACCGTTTACTCAGAGTACATTTTAACTGACATGCTTTTTATATTGATCTTAAAAGTAAATTGTCTTTAATGTTATTTTTTACAAATCATCCCACCACTGGTTGAATGGTATAATGAAGTTTACTTTTTTGGAATATGGGGTAAAAATGATCACTGTTGTTCTGGTTTAATCAACACAGAACAACCAACAACATTGTGCAGTTTATTAATAGATGCAGCAAGCCATGCAAATGTAAAGACAACATCAAAACTGAAACATCCATATTTGTCCATGACACTGTACTGATTTTATATAAAAACATCAGAATTTAAATGTTAAATTAAACTTTAAAAACACTTCACTATCAGTATTTTGAGTTTGAAGATTTTCACTCATGTAATCAAGACAGCCCAACACGGTTTGTGGTTACATCATATATTGTATTTTTGACTATATTCTCAAACGTTTGTCATTGTAAGTTCTACTGGGAAATCAAATCCTGCGTCTTTTGTATATTCAGTAGCAAAACCTGCACTAAAACAGATGTCAGACCATCAACTGTGTGTGTATGTTAGTACAGTATGTGTTGGCATTGCCTGTGATCCTGTGGTCGTCCGTGTTGGCATTGCCTGTGATCCTGTGGTCGTCCGTGTTGGCATTGCCTGTGATCCTGTGGTCGTCCGTGTTGGCATTGCCTGTGATCCTGTGGTCGTCTGTGTTGGCATTGCCTTTGATCCTGTGGTCAATGTTAAGTTATTTAAGAGGTAGAACCGAGGATTGTCAGCGTTGTAACCCTTTACAGTTTTAAAGGGAAAGGTCCATGACAAGTTGATGAACCTGGAGCCAAAACCTCTGAATTTGGAAAGGGCTTCCCAGAGGATATCTACCTGTGGCCGGCCACAAGGAACGTGGATTTGGTGGATTGAGGGTGACAGGGTACACTTATGGTGAAATCTTACCAGACAGATTGGTTATACAGAGGAAGTGGAAAGGGAAAGAGCAGTGAAGATACAAATTGAGTTTTTCGAGTGGCTGCTTGAGTATGATGTCTTCCTAAGCCCCTTTGAAACATTCCTCACTGTTATATCCCTTTTGGGCCAGGATGAAAGATACTGAAGGTGGAGGAAACTTCGCTGTCATTCATCCCTGGGATAAAAGCACAAAAAAAGCCTTTTTCCTCTCATTTAGACTTTGGAGTCTGGACAACTGGACTCTTCAGTCAGCAGCTCTGTTTGATCATTTGATGCAGTTTTTGCTAACCTTGGAAAGACTGGAGAGACATCCTCACCACGTGGCTGCATCCAGAGAACAGAGCGCACATACCTCTGATCTCCACAGCAGTCCCCAGAGAACAGGTTTTCATCTTCATTCCCGATAAATCTCTGCACCAAAACAAGAGATTCTGATATTCTTCAAAGCAGGCTGAGAAAAATATATAGCGTCTGGGTGGAGCCTTTCATCAATATCACATGAGGATCTCACAGTGTTCTCGTGTGAAGCTGGCTACAGGGTTTTGCTTTCCTACGACCGCAGAAGGCCGGGGGTTTTCGTGCGGAGCTCTGGGAATGTGGCCGTAGAAGACGTAATGTGGACACTGGAAACAAAGTAGGTCTTGACAGGTTGAAGGTCCAGCACAATGGAGGGATTGTAGGGGTTTGCCCACAGTTGCAGTTGTTTTAATTCTGAAGCTGGATGTCAGCAATACTTACTTCTCCTTCAATGACAAACATCAAAGGTTATACGTGTACCTGCCTGTTGTGACCTGAATAGTAGATGGATGGATGTATAGATTGATGGATGGACCAAAAATAGTCTCCTCCTCTGTATAAATCATATTACATTGCATTACCTTGCATTGTAACCAAACCTTTGTAATGCTACGTAAAGAAGTGAGTCAAAGGGCAGTCGAAACGAGCCGTTTTCAGTCTGCAAAATAAGATTTGTGTAAACGTTCTGCTGTCCTGATGGGGAGCTTGGAAAGCCAGCAAAGCAAACAGGTGTTCTTTTGATGAGCAATACCTCCAACTCGCAGTGAGCTGATTGGTGCAGAGCAAGGTGCACGTATGGTTTTTGCAGGTAGGGATATTGTGCAGAATTACACTTCAAGGCTACAGCTCAAATAGTAGTCTGATACAAACACATACACAGAGATAAGTAAAGGATAACATTTAGTTGTCTTGATTTGTTTCTTAAGGATGCACAACGTTTTTTTTTTTACCGAAATCAGCTATTTCTCTTTACTAGGGATGCACCGAATATTCGGCCACCGAAAATTATCGGCCGGAAATGGTTAAAAAGGCCCTTTCGGCTTTCGGCCAGGGTTACGTTGATCATACTCCGCATATTTGTCCGGGTGTTTTGATTTCAAGTGGTGGAGTAATCCCGAAGTGGTGAAAGTCTTTGCAGTTACACCCCCTCGAGAAATGTCAGCTGAACACGTTTTACAAATCGCAATCCGCGCCTCTTTCTCTGATATTTTGAAATATCTCCAAGCGGCAGACATGTTGGCTGTGAGCCAGCCGCGAGCATGGTCGCGCGCCGTGCTTGTCGCCGCGTTTTGATTACGTCATCAGAACAACACGTTAGGTTACCAAACTTATAGGTGCATTTGTTGTTGTTGAAGGCCTGGCTGTTACAGTCTTTATTTACACTATTTTGTTGTAGGCCTACTGGCCTAGATGTTTATGCAGTTTTAAAGCACCTTGGCTTTGTTCTGAATGCACTTTGTTGTAGTTATCCTACAGAGAAAAGAAAATGCACTTGACTTGGAAATAATGTACTGTATGCATTCAAAAGTGCTGAATAAATGTTTTATGGACCCATAATAGTGATTATTATTTAAGTTAAGTTTTGCCATAATCATGTCTTTTTCCATAATCAGGTAGCTGAACAACATTGGTAAAAAATGTATACATTATATATATATATATATTTCTATTAATCATTTTCGGCCTTTCGGCATTCAGTTTTCGGCCAACTGTTTCCTATTTTCGGTATCGGTTTCGGCCAAGAATTTCCCATTCGGTGCACCCCTATTAGTTTGTTTTGTTGCATAAGTGATTCTTAAAAGTGTTTACTTTGGGAAACATTAATTCTTCATGGCTCTCTGCTTTTTAAGGACTGTATGTATTTTTCAGTTTACATTTTTCATAGCTCTGTTAACCTGGAAATCATAACAATTGGAGTTTGTCTGTTACTACATGTATTATGCAAACTGTATTATACCCATATCACATCAAATATCCATCCAAATAAAAGCCTCTCTGATAAGAAGTAAAGTTACCATCCTCAACTATCCTGTTTGTCAAGAATGAGAGAGAGGCTGGGGTTTTCCGCTAGACTCCCAGGCCATTAAAAATAAATGCCACAAACTGAGAGCGACAGACAGAGGAGGAGGGGGGGGGGGGCTCTTTGACAAAGACTCATTTAAACGCCGCGGCACGAGTGACTTGAGCACATCGCAGCCCAAATCACAAGACAGCCCCGGCTCTAATCGCAAACATTTATTCAGATCAGACATCTCCACTGAATGCCTCTGCGGAGCATCTCTGTGAGATATAAAAAGAATCAGGAAGGAAGAGGAGGGAAGAAAAAGAGATCAACGAAGTGATGGAGACGGAAAGAAAGAAAGGCCAGTGAGAGACAAGGACAGAGGAAAGCCAGAAACAGAGAAACACAAATAAGATGCTGCAAAATTGAGAGGAAGAGATTGTTCTTTTGTTAGAGTGCATTTAGAGCCAAGTGACCCGGTGATTACGCATAGGGAGGAGGAGGAGGAGGAGGAGGAGGAGGAGGAGGAGGAGGAGGAGAGTAAAGCAAGGGATAGGTCTCCGACTGCAACCAGCCCAGACTGAGACAGACTAACGCGATGAGAATACCAATGAATACAGAGCATATTTACACTGAAGAAGGCCTGATGAAACCCAGACTAGAAAAGCAATTTCCAACCAATCCAGCCATCCTTGTCTATTCATTTATTAAACAAGATTGAGTCACCAGGGATAATGCCGCCTCAGAGTTTGTAAACACTCATTGGTTTTAATTAAAGCATAACTCGAGTATGTGATGAGTTTGTAGCAAAGTAGTGAGCACTTCATTAAGGTTATGGAGTGAGAAAGGTATTTTCTTTATTTGTATTTCTACATGAGAGATAACGTGGGATGATGTAAAAATAATTTATATATTTGTTCACCATATAAAACTAAGTTGCGGAAACAAATAAACAATCAATCAATCATTTGTTATTCGACAAAAGTTGTCTGTCAAGAAAAAAGTCTGAGATTAATCGTTATAACGTAAATGTGATAATTTGCTCCTTTTCTCAGTTTATATCTTAACAAAACCATTTCATTAACAATTATTGATGTATTTTAAAAAGGTAATTGGCACACTAAGCAACAATTAAAATAATGATGGAGCCCACAAAACTGTTAATGTGTATTTATTAAAAAGACTGTAATTTTTGCAAGTAATGTCAAAACAGAAAAAAGGAATGCATGATAGTGAAAAATCACATCTGCTGCCTTATTTTTATTTTCCTCTTTCTATATTTATAAGCATCTTACTCAAAACCCCTCAGGTGACTCCCACACTACTGCATTTGGATTGTTTTCAGTTTCATGATAAGCTAGTTGTTGTGACTCATTGACACACCAGGAGAAAACAGTTGTAAAAACAAGATGCTACTGCAAAGAGTGTGAGTGTGAGTAAAAATGAGAGCCATTATCCATTTTGTTATTATTTGTACTCTATATATACAAATAAAGTTACTTTTTAATAAAAAAAAAAAAATGCACTGACTCTTTGAAACGTGTCATACTATTAAGATCCAGTGTTTCTATGCAATTATTGAAGTTACAAAATACACATTTTAATTACGTAAATGATTGAATTTCAGTTTTCAATGAAACCATTTTCAAAATATATCAACATTTTCACAGCTTGAACCTCTTTTTGTTACCAGTTTAATAAGTGCATGGACCACTATTAGCTCTGTGAAGCAACTGTAATCTGCATGAAACCATTTTAAATTGGTTCTGTTCTATAATTGTCATTTACGTATGCATGGGTTACCCAAGAGTCCTGCAGGCCCAGAGGGGTCAGATCATCATTTTGACTATTATATATTTTTTCTAATAGCTGCCAATGCAATTCCCTGCCATACAAAATAAAATAACAGCTCTGTTATAAAGCAATGTGACATTTAATAACCAGTTTTATCTTAAAGTAAATGAAAAACATCCCCATATTTTGAACAACATAAAATCTAGACTAGAACAGTTCAAGCAAACTTATTTAAATGCTTTCCCCCTGATTTATAAAAATCAAACAAAGAATCTCTTTTGACACACGACTCTAGTTTAGTGCTACTTAAGATTTTAAATACCAAACAAAAATAACATTTGAAATGTGCATTTATTGAAGCTGAAGGTGTTTCAGTGGGCCTTATTGGCCCAGATCAGCAACATGTGCCCGGTCGGGATTTAGAAGAACTTTGGGAACCATCCCTCGCTCTTTTGGGGGATATGGCTCTCAGCGTCCTCGTCCGGCGACTTCATGGCGCTCTCAGCTTTCTGACCGTCCTGCTCCTTCTCCTTCTCTTGCAGAGTCCTCTGGAGGCTTTCTGTGGTCTGAAGGAGGGTTGACCTGTCGACCTGCCACTGGACGCGATTCCACTCCAACTTCTGCTCAGCCTCTCTTAGGGCGTCCACCAGCTTGAAGTTGGCCTGTTTTTGCTCCCTGAGCAGAGGCATGTAGGAGGTCTTTCTTTCCTCGGCCTCCGTCAGCAGGGAGGCTTTTTCCTCCTGCCAAAGGAAGAGCTGATTTCCAAGCTTATCTTCGGCTTGTTTCAGGAGCACTGCCATTTTCGTTTCCTGCATCTGCAGCTCGGAAAGATGGGTGCGATGGGCTCCCTTCAGCTGTGAAGTGAGGCACGTTTTCTCCTTGCGCCACTGGCGATTTAGGCTCTTAAGCTCCTGCTGAGTCTGTCTCAGTGCAGACTTAAGCTTTGTTTCTTTTACCAGTTGAGTGTCAAGTGCAGCTGTTGATTTTTGGAGGCTTTCTGTGGCCTGAAGGAGAGTTGACCTGTCGTCTTTCGACTTGATGCGATCACGCTCCAACTTCTGCTGAGCCTTTGTTAGTATCTCACAGAGCCGAGTCACATAGGAGGTTTTTCTTTCCTGGAACTCTGTCAGCAGGGATGCTTTTTCCTCCTGCCAAAGGAGAAGGGCAGCTGAGGATTCTTCTGCCTCATGGAGAAGGCTTCTGGAGAGGCTGTGAGCTTTCTGCAACTCCTGCTCTTTCTCCTGCAGAGTCTTCTGGAGGCTTTGTGTGGCCTGAAGGAGGGTTGACCTGTCGTTCCTCGACTTGATGCGATCACGCTCCAACTTCTGCTCAGCCTTGGTTAGTATCTCACTGAGCTGAGTCGCATGAGAGGTTTTTCTTTGCTGGAACTCTGTCAGCAGGGATGCTTTTTCCTCCTGACAAAGGAGAAGGGCGGCTGATGATTTTTCGGCCTGCTCCTGGAGAGTGGTTTTCTCCAGCTCCAAGCGGCGGCACTGCGTCTGTGAGACACATTCTGCCTTTTCCAGGGCAACTTGGAGGTTCTTGTTCTCCTCTCTCTCTATTTGGAGATAGCTCTCCAGGTCCACCTCCACATTGGTCTTTGACACTGCCAGAAAGTGTCTCTCAGCATGAAGCTTATTCTGAAGGGCCTCTTTCTGTTCCTTCATGTGCTCCAATGAAACTTTCTGGTCCTTGTTTGTGGAGGTCAGTTGCATGACATCTTTCTGGGCTTGGCGAAGCATGTGGCAGATCTTTAACAGCTGAGTTTTCAGATGCTCTAGCACACTGCTGCTTTCAGCCAGCTGGGCCTTCAGGCCACCAATCTCTTTCTGCATCTCTTCTTTCTCAGGGTAGCATTTGGTGACTTCCTGTCTTTCTCTTAGAAGATCAATGAAGTTGGCCAGTGAGTCCTCTTGTATTTCCAGAAGGACTCTGCCCTCAGATTTTCCTGGGGTGATCCTCGCTTCACTGTCCTGCAGTTTACTCTGGATTTCTTCTTCCAGGTAACTCAGGTAGAAGTTAATGGGAGGGTCAACCTCTGTTGAGTCGAAATCAATGATTTCCATTCTCCAGTTTAAGTTGTGAGAGTACATGTCTTCTCTGAAACAAGTTGTTTTCTGAGTGAAGTTTGAGTCTCTAGTTCTAGACTTAAAGGGTTTTAAAGTTCTAGAATCCTACATCATTCGGCTTTGATGATCAAGGATTCTATTCTTTCATCAACGTGAAAGTGTCACATGATCATCAAAGAATTGATGTGTCCCTTAGAATGAANGTTGCTGGATATTGGCAGGAACTGGAACACGCTGTCGTATACGCCGATCCAGAGCATCCCAAACATGCTCAATGGGTGACATGTTAGGGTTAGGGTAGAAATGGTTATTTTGTGTATATAGAAAATGTTTTAGATCTTTGAGTTCATCTCATGAAAAATGGGAGCAAAAACAAAAGTGTTGCATTTATATTTTTGTTCAGTGTACGTGGAGATTATCCTGTGGAACAAAACACGTTGAGTACCAAAAGTGTGTGTCTGCAATATACCAACAATCCAATTGGGATACTCCATTGCTTTTTGTCGAGGGGTCCATGCTCTCTTACGGGTCGGCCTGCAAAGATACGTTGCCACTCTTTTGCTTCCTCCATGTTGTGTCTCGTGAAAGCAGAGGGGGGACGGAGTACTCTGTTGAACGATCAGATCTTGGTATGTGCAGAATTTGTCCAGAGGTTTGAATGTCTGAGCCGTGGCTTGACCTCTCTCTGGGTCCCATCAGGCGTCTCGGCCTCAGACGAGGAGGCAGGAGGTGACAGGCGCTTCACCCCGGAGGAAATGAAAGAGACCAAGGTTCCAATTCCCCGCTGACCTCTCTCCCTTTACATTGTCACTCAGAATGACCTCAGAGAACCTGCCTACAACTTGTATGTCTGTCAAAGGGGCCCCCCTCAGCATGTTTTGAATACTTAACAGTCGCTCATTTACAGAGACATACAGCACACTGTGGTGCTTTCAGAAGAACTGGATAGGAGGAAAGAGTCTGCCGTCTATCAACATGAGCATTTCCTCTGTCGGTTTGACACATGACAAAGTAACACCTGTGGGACATAAAACAGCCCCTGCAGCCTTTTCCAACCAGCAACTATTGAAGGTGTTTAGATTTCACAGTCGTACACAAACACACCCTCACTGGTGCAATAAGCAGCCAGGAATGAAGCTCAGCTGTGAGGACATTTGGACATGTTTATGAGACGATGGACCCCTGGGGACATGCCAAAGGCTACCTATTCTACAGAGTGTAGCATATTTTGTTCTTAAACGTCTCTTTGTTAACATTTTCCGTTTCTTTGTAGTTAAATTATGTCTTTTTGTTGACATTTTTGGTCTTTTAGTGGTAATTGTGAGTCTCTTTGATGTCATTTTGAGTATCTTTGTAGTGACTTGTCGTCCCTCAGAAGTTTAACTGTCTCTCTTTGTTGTTATTTCTTGTCTATTTGTAGTTCATTTTTTTATTTTTGTTGTGACTTTTTGACCCTTTGTATTGATTTTGTGTTTCTTTGAACTTGTTTTAGAACTTTGTGGACATTTTGAGTCTCTAGTGTCTCGTTGTGGTCGTTCTTTGTCTCTTTGTAGTCATTTTGTGTATCTTTGTAGTTCCTTTGTGTATCTTTGTAGTTCCTTTGTGTATCTTTGTAGTTCCTTTGTGTATCTTTGTAGTTCCTTTGTGTATCTTTGTATTGATCTTGTGTTCCTTTGTGCTTGTTTTGGAACTTTGTGATCATTTTGCCCCTTTTCATAGTCTCTTCGTGATCTGTTTGTGTTCGATTTGCAGCAATATTTCCTCACTTTCTAATTATTTTGGTCCCTTGTTTGTTTTGTGTCTCCTTGTAATCATTTTATATTTCATTGTAGTCATTTTGAGTGTCTCCCCGGTCGGTTTGTTTACCTTTGAAATGACATTGTGTAAGTGGGGCTGCACATTTCCTTCAGGAATCCATCCACGGATCCATCCATTTTTCCTCATACACAAAACCGGCTGAGGGTACGACCTTTCAAATGTATCTTGGACATCTGCAGTGATGAAGCAGCAGCTAGAAGTATTCAGTATGAGTAACGTATGAGTCAGGTTAAGTAAATATACTGTTAATGGTTACGGCCTTGTGCAATAGGGTGAGGTTGGTGGAAAGAGGGCATGCATCGAGCCAATACTCTTGCTGTGTGTGCCCCTGAGTAAACATGGAGTCATTAGCTTCCTTCCCTCAATGCCTCCTCATGGCCACTTGACCCTCATAAAAGTGATGAACAGTGTGTCAAGAGATGCTTACTTGTGTTAACACTCGTTGGGTTAGACTTTCACCTCATGAAGCACCTTTTACTGTTGGCTCGCCGTCGATTGACAAAGACATATGATAACTTCTCAAACTCACACGACCTGTCTCTCAGTGCCTCCTCGAATCATTGTTACAAAAGCTCTCCTGCCGTCTCAGACTCGTGAATGGGTTTTAAGACGTCTCGGGCCCATCGCTCAGTAAACATACGACATTGGTTAATGCACAGCCAGGATAGTTTCATGGGGTTCACTGTAATGCTACACCACAAGTTGGAGGGCATTAACTCTGCTCGTGTGACTTTAATGGGAACTAAAGGGAGAGAGGAGCCTCCACCTTCGAGACTTCAGCCCTCCGGAGCGTTGGCTAACAAGCTAACATTTTCCTTCCTTCCTTACAAAAGACATACATTCCCCCCTGTGTCTGTTAACAACGACTTTTATAGATCACTGTGTCAGGCCGTTCATTGGTTTATAGTACATTGTGTAACCTCAGTTTTCTTGCTTTAAAGTCATGAAGCAAAGAGGAATGTGGTTAATGTGTGTCACATAAGCATGAATGAATAGGTCAGCAATACTATGTGACCAGAGTGTATGTTATGTACTTTAAAGAGCTTTATTGTTGACCCTTTTGCTAAGCCCTGACCTATTGTTACTATGTCAAGCGTTCCACTCTCACAAAGCACATATGCCATTACTTTCTGAAACAATAGACCCTTTATCGTCCCCCGTCTGAGGCAGGGATGGGACGATGTAGGATTTGATTGTGGAGCTTTAAACATCAAATTCAGGCATCATTATCAATGTAAAATAAAACTTAAATCTAATGTCTACATACATTACAATTATGCAAATATGAACTAATGCTAATGAACCATCCAGATCTCTCAGGTTT
>NW_011362917.1:412070-416387 GCF_000735185.1 Notothenia coriiceps | reverse complement strand
GTGTCGTCCGTTGGCAGTCCTCAGAGTAGGTAACTTCTGTGTAGAACTTATTCATATTACTTAACTGCTACTGTTTAACTTTTTATTCTATTGTTTACTTTTTTATTCTATGTTACTTTTTCTTTTAATTGGTTTCTTTTATTATCTTTTCTTTTTAATGACTGACTGTTTTTAAATGCCTTTGTCTGAATGTCTTTCATTTTTGTAAAGCACCTTGAATTGCCTTGTGTTGGAAGGTGCTGTATAAATAAACTTGCCTTGCCTTGCTTAAAATAGAACAGTCTTAAATATGCACTTTAAGTCTACATACATTCAAATTATGCAAATATGAACTAATGCTAAAGTGATATGTAGCTACAAGGCAGTGCAGGGTATAGACAGTTATAGCACTAATGTTATAAAGTACTTATATTTTGAGAAGAAGAAGCAACATTATTATCCCACACAGGGAAATGCTGTTTTTGACTACGTACACAGCACAAATGCAGACCTTCACAGGACCTTCACACATTAGGTCTGAATACACACGTGCAAAAACATATGCATATGTTTTTCAATGGAGTCAAGATATTTCATGTCACCATGGATCAGTACGGTGCCTTGCTCAAGAGCTCTTCACTGATCTATTGATCTATTCAGCATCACTGAAGAAAGAGAGTTTTTAAAGTGGATTGTTAATCTGCTTTCAAACCAAGTTCAACCATGGAGCAATGCAGTTACTTAGCGGTGGCACTCGCCCGGGGGTCGCTGCACGAGCCGTATCAGCTCCACACAAGGACCTGGTTTTTATAACTTAATTGAACTCTGACCTTTACTGCGTGTGTCCTAAGACCTTCCAGAAGTGACGGATATTAAAGTTATGAGGGTGCCCGATTTCACACATAGCAGAAAATAAGAGGAATACTGCCATGTCTGCTTTGTATGAAAGGTATTTCCTAACGTAATGTCTTTCATCCTTCCGCCTAGCCCTATTTTGCTTCACCTCTAACTGTGCACATGTGGAGAAAAAGACCACTGGCACTTGCACTTTGGCCACCATCCTGCCTTTTTATATGGGTGTTTCTGCCATTTCCTCATTTGATTTTACCTTTGGTCAGCAGTCGGCCATGGTGGCAGCCATCACTTTAATGATGGAGTAACTTAACACTAAACAGCATACCCACTAAAAACACCCTACCTGATCCCGTAAGCAAGCGCTGCTGGGAGGGCTCATTACGGCTCACATGGGGCACAGTGTCATGCCACGACTCATAAAAAAACACGGTCACAGCAGCTGTGGGGGGGACGCAGCTCACTTACACAAGCATTATTTATGCTGGGGGTGTGTGTGGGAGCAGTGTGGTGCCCTGTCTGTCACGCTGCTCGAGGGGTTCAACCTGGGCTCCGTTTTATAAGCCCTTGGTGCCAGGGGCCCCGGCTCTCACCAGCGTGGGAAAGAGGGTTAACCATCGGGCTATGTGGAGCTTTTTTTTTATAGTGCATTGTCCAAAGTGAGAGTGGAGGTTGGAGCCCCCAAACACCATGACCTTTGTGACGTCCATAAGCAAACATAGGAATGGCAACATCCGCATTCAAGTGCATAAGTCAATACGGTAATTTATGTGCCTATCTTGAACGTTAAGCTCCTGTTGCTCATCTCTCTTTCGTATCGGATGTTTTCAGCCAGGATATAAGTGTGTGTTTATAGTATGAGCAACACATCAGAGGGCCCACATCTAAGAGCCTCAGTTGATTATTCTCTAGTCCAACGCTGAATCATACCTCTCTCGGTGAGTGACTCAGCAGTGACCAAAACTGAGGCACTCACTGAATCTACTGAAGAGTCATTTAGTGTCATAAGCAGCAGTCTTTTTGGTACACAGTAGGATTAAAAGTTAAATATGTTTGTATGCAAAGTATTCGGATATGTTTGCTTTCTCCCCTGCTGAAGAAATCGGAGTAATCGTTTAAGCAGTGCAATAATGATTTGAAACTTGAATTAGTTGGGTACTGTTTTGCCGCTATGTAAACTTGTAGATTGTCTGTGAGGTGCAGGTTGAAGCTTGTTCTTCTGTATTTGAACACCTTTTAAATAAGCATGTATCTTTGTTTTCAAGACCGAGCGACACATTAAGTCCTCTTTTGACCCGCAAAGTTCCCAGCAGAGGCCACAGCTTTTTTAGTCAAATGCATATTCAATATTTTATAAAGCACACTTCAAATATTGGAGGTGCATGTGTGTTAATGTGAGTGGGTTACAAAGCTGTCTTTTCCAATCATTTAGGGCTGCGTCTTTCCGGCCCTCCAAAAAGGGCAGATACAATATTTCCTGCATAAATGATTTACTAAGACTCAACACAATTGTTAGGCAGCTAAAGCAGGGAATTGTAACAGGGAATAATTAATGCAGACACATTAATTTGCTCCATTTTTTAACATTCACTTTGTATCTGCAAAAAGGTTGATACAGGAACTTTAAGAGTACCTGTCACCATTTTGCATTCTAAGCTGATTAGGCATGTATAATGTTATTTAAATCATCAGTGTGTAACTCAACAAGGACAGCCTCATCTTGACCCATGCATGTACAGTACATACCACTCACCACTTGGTATGGCTCTTTTAAATGAGTGATTTAAAAGACATTTTAATGGTATGGCTACAAAGCACACAGTGTAGCTTGTGTCCTAGCAGGTGTCTCTTCTTCCATTCGTCCCATGTGTCCACTCCATCAAAGCTTAACATTTGACTGGGCTTCTGGTGGAAGTGCGCAGATACAGCGAGGTTCCCAGGGTAGAGCATGAAAAAGCATTTAGCGGGGTGTGTTCATGCACCTGTCGGGATACACTGGAGTATTTGTGTGCTGAACGCGCAGGTTCCAGACAGGTTGAAGACGGATGTTTCCACACATTTGTTTCAGGATTTAGATGTTTTCAACACCTGCTTGAAGCCCTTCTGGAACAACTGTCTTGTTTTTATAGCAGAAAACACAACGTCTAGCATGGAAATATAAGTAAATGGATTCTGAGATATTTCTTTTTCGCTTTTCACGATTTCTTATCAGTATCTAAACACGCCTCCTGCCATAGCTATGAAATAATATAAATTAATTACATTTTTCGAATTCACTGTCAGTTTCAGTTGGTTTTAAGAATATTGATTAATATTGAATGTTTTCTGTCATTTAGCTTTGAGCATATGGATTGATTTTTATAGAGTGTAGGAAAATGCTTCTGATGAATTGAACTGATAATAATATTTATTGTCAGATTTTGTGGTTGCAAGAATATTAAGTCACATTTAATCCCTAGCATTTTTCTGCAATTTAGTCATTTAGCAATATAATTATATAATCGTTGATTTCTGGGAAAAAAACTTAAATGTGCTTTTTCACTAATTTACCCCACACGGATTGATTCATTAGAGTGTAGGAAAATGCTTGTGTCCCCAGATGTTTTACATGAGTCCCATCTGCTGATCTGAATTACACTACGTTTATCTTGCCAACTGCCACTTATCTGTTCCTTACCCTAAACAATCAGAGATATCCCCTGAGCTTTTAATTCATCTGCATTGCATCATGGCGGACATCTGGGACCGGTTGTTTGTGGCATTTGAAGCCTCCCGATGAGAGGATGGAACCTGAGACCATGTTCGTTCCCATGAGTTCACGATGTGCTCCATCTCCCCTGCTGCAGCACGCTGCAGAGCCCAAACCGCAGCGAATGTTAGTGAGTGCACATTTGTAAATATTTACCCTGTCGAGGAGCCTATGCATCTGAGGGAGGTGCACCGTCCGCTGACAGAGCGGCAGATATTTTGCCTCCGTGTTTTCAATTTGAGAGGTCGCGATGAAAAGGTGCGGCTGCGATACAGAGCATTCCAGTTTTTTAAGATTGGGGGAAGTTTAAAACCAATCTATAGGAGGATGTGATTAACTTGGGTTGTAGAACTGGCCAACCCTGTCTCCTAAAATTTTTCCTACACAACCGCATTCTCCAAACGTACTTTCTCTCTGAAACACTCTCTGTGTTTTATAGGTTTGTGTGCATGTAAATGGTCTGCAAAGGCTAAAATCCAAAAGTTCCCTCAGACGGAGTTTCTCTCCCACACACTCCCCCTGCCTGAACAACATATACCTCATTCACACCAGCGCAACTCCGGTTCAAGCTCCGTGCTAGAGCTTTTCAGGTTCAGAACCGGTTCTTCGGTTTAGCTCCGGCTCTTTTCACACGGCCCAGAGTCCGACTGGTGCTGCGTCATTGCGTCATCGTTTGCGTCATGACGTAACCGTTTGCGTGCCTGCTTCATAAAGCCAAACCGCGCAGAACCCCCTCA
>NW_011362917.1:358667-412030 GCF_000735185.1 Notothenia coriiceps | reverse complement strand
AGTTCATTGCGAATTCAGTGAAAAGACGGACATTATAACGGTGGGGGGGGGATGTGTGTGTGTGTCTACAGAAGGTACAGTTGTGATAGACAGTGGATTGTGGATAACACTTTTGGGTTTCTTATTTGTTTGTAAGAGCAATGGCAAAATCAGCAGGTCTTAAGAAACAAAATTGAGAAATTACAGGGGAATAATTCAGCTTTAATCTTATTGGTAAATTGCTGACTTCATCTGCAACTACAAATGAACCTGGCAAGAAAACCTTTTTCTTATTTAGAAATGCTAATGTGTGAGAAGCACCACAGTTGTTTTCTTTTTAAATAATATAGACCTATTCACTTTTGAGCAGCTTCCTCTTTACTGAGTCAAGAATTGTTGCACCGTGTTAGCCCACAGCAATTCAAAGAAGTATACAGCTCCAGTAACGCTGCTTCTATAGGAATGCACTAAATAAAATATGATTTTTTTTAATGACGTATTGAAATACACATATGTAGTATGTGTTGTTTTTACATCCAATTTCCCAAAACCTGTTTGGCACGCAATAAACTGGACAAATATTGCGATCTGACCTGACGAACGCAATGAGACTTTATCTGTTCAGGACACCTGTGAAGCGCATCCTCATGTAGGGCTCCGAGACCTTGACATGTCATGATGATGAAGGTACAAAATGCATCCCTGAAGATTTACCCAACATACCAGATAGATTACCAGATACCATACCAGTCTGATTCCATAACAACATTCAAAACCCAACTCAAAACCCACCTGTTCAAACTGGCATTTTCTTTATAATCTGTACCCTGTGTCCTTTTGTAGTCCATTTCCTGTTGTTTGTCTTGTCTTACCCCGACTGATACTTCACTTCACTAAATCCACTGTTTTAATTTGTTCCCTATATTGCCCCTATGCCCTGTAAGGTGTCCTTGGGTGTTATGAAAGGCGCCCCCCAAATAAAATGTATTATTATTATTATTATATGGCAACACCCCTAATTCAATGGCGGACCAGATTGCTGGACACTGTTTCTCCACCAAATGTGAACTCATTTCAGATCTTATCCTATGGAAGCCTTTGAGGGGTCCTTGTGCCTACCATAGGCGACCAGAGATGCTGGAAGACTATAGTGCAAGATCTCTTGACTTTGGGTCAGATTGCACTATGATGATAATGTTTGTCACAGGGTTTAACTTAGTACTTTTTTAGCATATTGTTTATTATATTATAACGTAGTACTTTTTTTAACGCATTTAAGATATGCAACATTAAGCTGTCTGTGGCTTTTTCCTGCTGTAACGCTGCAAATTTCCCCTCTGTGGGACTAATAAAGATATTCTGATTCTGATTCTGATTCTGATTATTTACTACAATAATCCAATTAAAACGGAAAAATCACTTTTTGTTGAGGGAACAAGGGTCGATTCTAGCTATAGTAAGGTAACCCTGTGCATTTAATGTGGCAAAATCGCACAAAAGAATAAACCCAGTTGTCACATATTATATAAGATAAGCATTAGTTGACTAGGAGGGACCTGGGAGGGGCTTTTGAGGCTTTGATAAGCATTTACCACCTGTTCCCAAGAGCCCTATGATCCTGGCATTTGATAGCATCTCAATCAACATGGCATTGCTGGTATTTGGCAGCGTTATCGAGTGACGGATAATTACCTCATTGTCCTGCATCCATGTCCTGCCACCGCTCAATACCAGAGCTGGGCTGAAATCAGCAAGCGAGCGGTGACCCTTAATGAAATACTGTATTCTAATCCAAGCAGGTATCTCATTAGCTGTGTGGTATCAGGAGCAGGTGGGCAGCCTTGTTGCAGATGCTGACTGACATACCCTTTCATCTCAGGCCCAGACCTGCTCTTTCTTTCATGGGACCCAGCCTCACATAATGAGAGCTGCAGAAAAATAGATGAGGGGGGACTACATTATGTCTCCACCATGGTGACACATGTCATCTGGCTGCCCATGAATGAGATCACCATCAATAAGTAGAAGGTGGCTTTTGATTAACTCTTTGTTTGGTTAAGCACATGGAAAAGGTCTTCTCATGTGTGCAATTTGGCCACCGAAAGAAATATGCAAACGCTACGGAAACAATTCAAGTCTGGGGACAGTCAAAATTAATTATTTGATTCTAAAAAAATGCTATAAATAATTGTTTAAAACGTGAAAAGACTGTGAAGCTCATAGTACCAAACTGTGGAGCCAGGCTGGTGTTTATAAGATTTTTCTGTTTAGTATTATTTGGGAGGGTCTGAAATCATGGCTTGGTGACGCACTAGAGCCATGCTTAGCATAACGCTTCCCTAACACTATAGAGTGCATTTGACTGGTTCTATCACTCAATCAAAAGTCCATCAAAACAACTATAAACAAATCCATCTTGTGGTGTACTGGCCATCTGGCATAGCATGACCTGGTCACATATAACGTAAAAAATCAGTTCAAATGTTTCCAGCCATCAAGCCCGGACTGTTCACTGCTGTTGGGACTGTAAAACTGTGAATATTATTTGTTTTGAGTTTCACCCCCAACCCTTAAAATGACTCGCCTCACTGTACTATTTGATCAATGACATCCGATTTCATTAAAAGCCTCGAAGAGCTTCAAACTGAATTATCAATTTTTTAAGTTAGTATAGGGCCAAGAAGACTCTGAGGTACAAATTCTGCTCATAGAGCAAAAGTACCGGGCAATATTGAGATGTCAAACAAACAATGTTTAATTTACTGTGCGTATGTATTTGCACAGTAAAGTTTTGTTTTTGGCGCCATCAGTAGACACACCTCACAGTGTTTAATCCTTTCATGCATGAATTATGAAAACCTCAGTCAGGATTTTTTTACCAAGTGTTTTTATTGCTCTTGGGGCATGAAAAACAAGATTTGAACTTTAGTTTTTTTTAATCTAGTTTTTTCAAAGAGATTTGCATATGTCCACTCAGGTGTTGATGGTGCAACTATGCAAAAAAAACAATTCACATACAAGAAAACACCTTTTGAATAGCTGTCCACTGTAGTGACCTCTATGCATGAGCAATATATGCTTACATTTTACAGATTCAATTACGGCAATGGTTAAATAAACTGTTTTCATTTGTATGACACACTCATGTTTGCTTAAATCAGACTTCAATGATGTTAGAACAAGGACGAAGTGAATTGCATGGATCTAAAATTGATTTATGAAAGTGCTAAAAAGCTACTTGTCATAGGACAATTCACGGCATGGGGCAGTCCAGGGTTGTGACCTATCACACACATTCACACACACAGACTGACATGCTTTCCCACACACTGACCTCATGTTTGGCACACATGTTACAGTGTTTTATCTCAGCGTCCGTAAGCCAGGAGACAGCTGTGGAGCAGCAGCGGCTCTGTCACACAGCGGGACAGTAACATGGACGACCGACAAGAAGCTCCACACAAAACATAAAGTAGACACAAACGACAGGTTTAATCTTACCGCTACAGATCCACTCTCACCTCTGCTTCAGCATCTGCACCATCTTGGGTTTATCCAACAAGCAGTGAAGAGTAACTTTATTTTAATTTTAGTTTACAAATGCATTAAAAAACAAAACCTGTTTACATTCAGTCTATCATATATTTGTGAATAAATTGACTTTGATAATAGTATCACACATTCTTAAAAAATACATCTTCAACTATAATTGATATAATAATTCAAATGTTTATTAAATACATTTGTTGAATTTCTCTAAAACGTGGAAAAGGGGCTATCAAAAATGACCGGACCCAACATGTTTTATTTTTTATCCAACAGTACAATGTAATGGTATTTGATGACTTTAGTTATTTTAATTATGTGAAATGGTTCTGTAGGGAGATTGGTGAGTTATAGCTTAACCCAGGAAGAAAAAGAAAGTGGTATAAAAGATATTCTTTCCAGCAGCGATTAATCAGATTAACAAGTCTTATCAACATTACACAAATACCATCACAACCCTATTGAACTATTCAACTTATTTCAGAGCTTTAGATGGTTAGTGATAATTGGAGCCTAAACTAAATTTAAACCTGATTGTGGACACGCAGACAAGGTTTCTCTGCCGGTTAAACTCTTGTTATACCTGGTGCTATATCTCAAAACTGTTACTGGTTGTGGATGTGTATTTTGTAAATTGTAGATTGTGTAATTTCAATTTTTATTTTGAAAATATGTGTATGCATGCTCCTTAATTAATATTAAGCTTTGATTCGCTCTTTACTTGCTGTAACAAATATACATTTTGATTCTGTGACGAATTAAAGTAAAGTGATTCTGATCCCAGATACTTGACTCTAAACTCTGACATGTATTTCAACACAATGTCAAAGTAGGACATATCAAAAAAGGCGTTAACAGTATTAGCATTAACCTCTGGAGTGCGTTCAGGCTGTCACGCAGCAATCTGACGCCAGAACAGACACTTCTCTCTGACCTCTCTCTTAAAGCCGCTCTGTAATTACTCTGACCTGCAAAGACTGACTGGCTGTCCCCTTCACACTTCAAAAGAGAGCGTCCCTCACACACTCACTCTGCAGATGAATACAGCTGTTACGATATCATCTGAGGGTGAACAGCTCCAAGAGGTCAAATTCCTACTTTTCAGTAGACTTTGTGTGCATATTCTGTCTCTCCAGCAAACACAAAATCAATGTCATTTATCATCCATTTAAGAGGTTAACGAGTGCAGAGGTGGTCAGCTATAATGTGTAGTGAATGCTGGTACACACTGATGTGAACACAAATCTTGGTACCACAAGTAGAAATGTACCAAACACTAACTTTATCGCAAGAACACTAAAATGAACACGGAAATTAAAGTATTAAAATGTATTTAGAATGAATAAACTACAGCCTAATTATGATATTTTTACATTTTAATTGACAGTAGCAACTGTTACGCATTGACCACAGTCCCAGTAGCAGCATGGCAATCACTGATAAAGTGCTGTATTACAAAGCCTCCATTATCAAAGGTAAGCTGTGCGCAGTGTGGAGCAGCAGACACTCGCTTGGCCTCCAGCCATTTCCAAATGTATTGCACATGGCTTTGTACCAAAGTGCAACGGGTAAAGCTGTCTAAAAACACAATGATACATTTCTTTAAACATATGTATTATCTGGTTGGCAATGCAAAGTAGGATGCTATGTGCACATTTTTGCTATTGCACAATGTGCTGTTATTAAACCCATTACACCCCTCTGGAAGCTTTGAAAATAGGTAATTTACATACAATCTGAATAAGAATTCACCGCTCAGTTTCCCTGCAGCTCCACCACCAGCTTTCTCACAGTGCTCGCATGCAGAAGCAATTATGGCTTTGGTCAAAACTGAAAAATCCAATTTCTCCTGCTAGTTTGTCTGTTATTTAATTTGCTGTATTCCTTAAATCAGTCATTGATCTATATAGTAGTTTGTATCGTCAGGATTTGCCATTCTCTAAACAAGGGATTCACACAAAGGAGAGCTGGCACATTACACTTATTTCTTGCACATGTGCATATTTCTTGTTCTTTATTGAGCAAACCCTCGTTATATTAAACTCAGAAAACAGATACATGAGTTGTACTATTTCTATGTATTTTTTAGTATCTGCGTGTGTTATATATACGTTTTTGTGCACGTGACAGTGACATCACTATGTAACACTAGCTCTTCTATTGGCGATCCCTCCAAAATAGTACGTGATTTGTTAAGAGGCGGGACATTGCCTTGTGAGAAAAATGAAGACCTTGTTGAACATTAAAGCATGTAAACACAAGAGGCACAACATACCAATAAGAACCTTGAAAAAGTGCATAATATGTCACAGGTTAAAAAGTTGACCTGTGCTAAAATATCAAAAATATCAAAAATGATTATACAATCAAATTAAAACAAAGTATTATAAAAGTGAAATCATTCTCATGTTTTCTTATCCAAATACATTTGTTTCAAAATCAATCATTCTGCTTACAAAGGTAGCAGAGTTAAAACACACTGAGAAAACAAAGTGAGTTACTGAAACTTCAAGCCTCGTGGGAGTTGACCGCCAGCTTCCTCCTCCCAGATTTTCCATTCTTCATCAGCTGGTTGATTATCCCAACAAGCCTAAACCATGTCTACTCTGGCTTATGACAGCCCATTACCACCAGGCTTAACATGAGCCTTGTTCAAAGCAGAGAGGATTAGAGGGTAATTAAAACGAACATCCTGATGTCATCATTGTTTGGCAGAGGGCACCAACTAATACTGCCCCATTGAATCCTCTCATCACCCGTATGCCTGGGGGCAATTAGAAGCAACACTTGTGCCACGAGGGAAGTTACACAGGATACTGCGGTGACTGGCTAGAGTCCGAAAGTATTGGAAGACTTGTTTTGAGGAAATAATGTGGGTCTCGGGGGTTGGCTGACATTTGTGTTTGGTCTTAGAGTAACACATCCAATAAAAGATAATATCTCAGTACAGGAATACCACTCTCCTCGATGGGAGGCATGGTTATAACTTACTGTCTTCAGTTAAAATACCTGTTGTCATTCTGTAATAAAATGTAGTGACTTTTTTTGTAATTTGCAGAGACCTTACCTTGAACTCAGCTTGAAAGCATCATCAAACACAGATGTTGTGGCTGGGCAGAGCAGTGAAATAATGAGCAACACGTAAAATTGTTTTTGCAGAGAATTGGCAATTTGGCAAAGTATCAGGGAGTTTCTGTTGATGCCATCCATTTTGTATAATGCGCCAGTGTACAATCTAGCCAAAGAATTCGATCACCTCGACCCAAACATGAATAAATAAATAGTGGGTGTCACAGCTAAGTGTCAAGTTAAAGGTCAGTGACTAAAGAGTAGTTGAGTCAGACCAAACCACAGTGCTGAAAGGAGGTGCCTTGTTTTCAGGACCGTAAGTGACAACATTTCACCATCACTTTGGCTGATGTACAACAGGGTCTGCAGCAGAAAGACCCTGGTTTTGTCGCAGTTTCTTTCTCGCTGATTGTTGCAGCACCCTTGACCTCTATCTTTCAAAACTACAAGTAAGTGAGTCCATTAGTCCTTAAATACGAGAAGTTAAAGGACAAGATAAGGAAGGAAAGTACTTAAAATGGTTTTAATGGTTTTGATGTTTCTGTGGGATTAAACAAAAATAAAAATAAATGAATATTGCTTAACATATTCTTGAAGTAAATAAATACTAGGGCTGTCAAACGATTAACATTTTTAATCAGATTAATCACAGCTTAAAAATTAATTAATCATGATTAATCACCATTCGAACTATGTCCAAAATATGCCATTTCTGTATGTATATTGTTGTGGGAATGGAAAGATAAATGAAAGAAGGCGGATATATCCATTTAACATACAGTATGTATGTTTATTATAACATTGTTCTGTGTGTCAAAATGAAAGACAGCCCACACACCTATCAATCATCAAACCGTATTTCATTACGTGTTGATTTCTATCAACACGTAATGTTGTATCGATGTATATAGAGATGTACTGCAGCAAAAGTATTCTCCGTCTGGACTTCGTGCAACAACACCACGCCGTTATCTTGATTCTGATTGGCCAGAACATTATCAAAGATGTTCTATTGAGAAGACGATCACTACGTGACAAAAGTTTTCAAAACCGTTTCTAGTCTTTGGTATTTCCAGACAAGTGGCTACTGAAATCAATCTTACTAACTGCCGTCAGTGCAATTTACTCCGCGCGAGTTGGCGGACTTTATTTTGTTTATTTTAACATCATTTTTCATGGTGGGGCTAAGCCATTTCTTGGTATGGCTGTAGCCTACCCCAGCCATACCCCGGTGATGCTGCCACTGGTGGGATGTATGGGGCGGGCCATTCTGCGTATGCGTTAAATGCGTTAAATATTTTTAACAATTAATTAAAAAAATTCATTACCGCCGTTAACGCGATAATTTTGACAGCATTAATAAATACACAACATATACACATCATTATATTGTTTTTACTGTATATTTCTATTGAACAAAATTGTCTAGAGGTAAATTAAGGTAATACACCCAATGTATGCCAACATAGGGTTAGGGTTAGTATAAAATAAGGAGCAGTCTTAGTCAATGTGACATCAGCGAATGTTTTGTGGACTATGGTTTTGAAGCCTTGGGTTTGCCATTTTGGCTGTCTCCATTTTTTTAAACAAGCTCAATTGCTGAGTGTGGGATCGAATGCTGAACAAGATATTTGAGGTGACTCGTAATATGAAAGTTAAGTTCTAGGACGAAAACAAGGACACACCCAATACGCTGCTTTATTGTCTATTGTACTCTAAATGGGACAAATGTATACAAAAGGAAAATCATTTTGTATTGAAGAAGCTGGTAATTGAGACCATGAACTCATGTTTGCCGAGGTTATAAATACATTGAGAAGTAGGGTCACTATTTCAGAGATTGCCGCTGGTATGCTACCTGCCCAGTATCTAAAAATGGCAGATATAAAAAGTAAGTGACAAGCTGGCAAAACATACTGTGGTTGCCCCATGAAGCGGCTAAATAGCGGTGGAAACCTGATGGATGCATTGTCCTCAGGTGGCCAATCAACACTTCTGACTCCAAAGGAATATGAATGTTTCTCTGTTTTGAAAATAACGCTCTGTTTTGAAAAACTGATTTATAATTCATCAAAGACATACAAAAAAATGAATTGCCCTGCCGTAGAGCAAGAGAACTAACAACAGTGTGTAACTGTGATTCTAGGGAGCCATAATGGTGGTAGAGGTTAACTTTTTTTTACAAACACCATACATGTACATAGATCAAAATGAAAAGGAAAATGAGTTGAAGCAAGCCATTACTCTTATTTGAAATAAAAGCTTTTACAGGAGTAATCTGATCCTAAGATCCCCGTATCTCAATTACGCTTTCCTACTAAATCTTTGCTGATAGAGATGCATTTATTTTCCTGGTTTCCTCAGAGGAATCGGAAACAGATGTAGGGAAACACTACCACTGGCAAAACAACACAGCATGATTAGGAAAAGAGGATGAATGACAACATATGGGGCCTCAAAACCTATAAACGAACACTATTCAGGACAGGCAACGTTGTGTGATCTGAAGCAGAGGTCCAGTCGCTTCACGCCAGCAGAGGCTCTGTGAAGCTTTCAGAAAAGTGAACTCTGAGAAAGTGCCAGGTCACGATGAGGGGAGGGGTGGATAAACAGCCCTGATGGTGAAGGCCTGACCGAGCATTTAGATGAGCCTCCACGTCCTACTTGCATCAGGGAATAAGCATGAACTCGAGCCAGAGCAGCTTTCTGTTTTTTGCATTTACGGAAATGGCCGCTAATTCCTTTTTGGTTTATCGTATTACAGTGTAGCGGATATCTGCAGGCCGAAGTGTTAAACTTGGCTGAATTTAATCCTAACTGGTTGGCAGTTGAATGCGCTGTGACAGGCCTCGGCCCCTGTTCTGCTGCCCCTCTCCTTCCTTCTCTAAAGGAGACTTGTCAAGCCCAAGAG
Organism: Notothenia coriiceps; assembly: GCF_000735185.1. Lineage (NCBI taxonomy): Eukaryota > Metazoa > Chordata > Actinopteri > Perciformes > Nototheniidae > Notothenia > Notothenia coriiceps. Next base: position 402,525 of record NW_011362917.1, on the reverse strand, counting down.
TCTGGTTAATACACTCTCACCCACTCAAACATATACAGACACACACACAGAAAACATCCAGGACACAAAACACACAAAGACCTTTTCACTTTCTCTCCGAGGAAACTAAATCATCCACCATCTTCGTCAAACCAAACAAAGCGCCTCGTATACCACCTTGGAAATATTTGCAAAGGCTTACATGTTAGATGTTCCTACTAAATAATGCATGGTTCAATCATGGATAGGTTAATGATGTTCCTACTGTAGAACCAACTGAACAAAAGGCGTCTGAGTTTGAATACCACCAATACTTTTGAATTGGTGTATTTAACCATCATTTCTATCTTTTATGATATAATTATGCACACTGCAGTTCTTGCTGGGATTAGAACGAGCGAACATCATTACAAAAGAGACAGAGAGGGCAGAAGATCATACAGGTTTTAATCAAACTCCTACTTATTTGGGAGAAGGTTTACAATAAGATTCAATTACCTAAAAGGTCTGGTGATATGATTGCTTTGTCTTGAACTTTGTACAATACAAAAATAAGTACAATTGTATAAAAATCTATAAGAAATGACATAACTAAGTTGATTTATTACCTCACTGAAAGGGGTAACCATAAATGTTTAATCTCAGGGCATTTTAGGGCATGGCTACCGTGTGAAGGGTGAAGGTCGATTCCACAGTATATATATTTTCACTTTCTGTATTGTAATGTTTTTCTGAAATTTGTATAACTTGACTCTCTTGTTTAAATTCTGGCTGCAAAAAAAACAAGATGGTACCTGGCAAATCCTTCACCTCCACTTATTATATACAGTCTCTACTAGAAATGCTAATTGCTAATAGCACGAGTCAATTAATGCTCCCAGTCGGCCCAGATCAGTCTCTATAACTCAGATGCAGCCGTTGAACTCTAAACTGGGAGCACAGGACTTGTTATCACACCTTTCATCTCTCCCTTCTTATCAGTCAGGCGTGCTTTGAAGGCAAAACAACTCACGACTGAATCCAAGGCACGCTAGTATATTTATAATGCTATGCATGCAACGTCCGCTTTCCACTGGTTCACTTAAATATTGTATATGGCAGATGAGGCTGCTCATGCTTCTGGTTTGGATATCCTTTTTTAAATATAGTTTTATTACAGAAATATCAGCTCCCTATGACAAATTTTAAAAAAAAGCTGTTAGAAACGGGTTTACCAGAAGAGAACGTTCTTTAAGGCTAAACCAAAGTTTGGCATACATGGACAACTGACTCATTTCACCCTGGGTTGGGCTCCTCATGCTAGCAGTGGCTCTGTTTAAATACATCTTTATTGCTTGCGATATCTTTATGACTGACTGTTTCTTCCACCCTGAAACAAAGAGATTGTGAAAAACCTATTGGCTGGATCCCCAAAAAGCATCAGCATTTTGATACACTTCACTGTACTCAATTCAAGACTTCCTTATCATTGTGAAAGCAGCACAAAATAAGATACCTACGGCCTCTGTATTGCTTCTTAATACATGTGTTTTGGGAAACGACAGATACAGCTGTGTTGCATTTTCTTCTTTTGGAATCTGCATATTTCCATCGGAAAACATCGGAGATTGTGTACAACAATCATCTCGCTTGGATTATAGCCACGAGCTAAACTTTAGAAATGTTAATCATAAACGGTGAAGGAATCCAAACTCCAATGTTCTTGAACCCTTTCAGCCCACACTGAATGGATTTGGCCTCATCCTGAACTTTATTGAAACCAGTTGGTGCTCTTGTGTTGCGGGGATGACCTAGAATATTGATTTCTGCTCTCAATAGGGTTTTAAAACAGGCCAGCAGTCCCTATGGGTTTCATTACCCAAGGTCCTGAAAACACTACAGGGTGTGAAGTTTAGTTACATTTAGATTAGGTTAACCCAAACCATCTCCAGCTCTCAGTTATCAGCTCCAGTGTTTATGTGTGATATTGCCAGACAAGAATGTCAACATCTTTAGATTACATTCTTTGATAAATCTCACATTTTAAATTGACACTTATATCTGAGATATGGTTAAGGTTAGGGAGATATCACGGCGAATGTCATGAGGTTGAGATATGGTTAGTTTAGGCAACTTAAACACCAGATTAGGTTAGGGAAGGACAAAACTTTACATCACAAGCCAAATGTCTGTTTTGGGGTTCAGGACCCCCTTTGAACACACATTGGCCTCTTTCAGGTTAAGGCAGCAAAACTTCTTGTTCATGGTTTGGGTTTAAATAAGTAGGTTTTGTTAACCTGAAAGGGGACCTATCATGCAAAATGCACTTTGTGATGTCTTTTATACGCACATATGTGTCCCCGGTGCGTCGGGGAACTAACGCAGCTTCAGAAAATAAAACCCTCTCTCTTTTCCTCCGTACCCAAATCTTTTAAAAACAGGTGTCAGTGATACAGATTCCATCCGAACTGACGTCAACTCGGCAGCGGACCCACAGAAAGTTGCTATCAGAAACAATGCCTGACGTGTTTTGGACGTAATCTCGTCTTTGTTTACATTAGCAAGCCTCGCTAACACTCAGAGCTAACCTGTACTGTAGCACATGTGTTTAAAAAGCAGTAAATAAAAAAAGAACTCACCTTGTGATAAACCTGCAAAAGAAAAAGCATTTGAGCTCCATACTGTTTCAGAAATAATCCTTGACGTGGTTTAAACAGGATGGCGTTTTATCAAAGCAGAATTTTACTTGATCTCCGGTAGGATTCTGATCAGGCATTAGCTCCGCCTCCTCTTCTTTCTTTTTTTTCAAGGTAAGGACCCAAGAGCCGCGTTTCTCTAACAGGGCTTCAAAAGAGGGGTTTGAGCAGTATGAGTGATGGCTACAATGGGTGAACTGTTTGGTATTTTGAAAAAAAACTTCACAGACATGTTTTGTATAGGTATGGCCCTACAACATATCTTTCAAATATAGCATGATAGGTCCACTTTAAAGTAACTTTAGTTCTATCGCTTTGTACAGCTCACTGAATATTGAGAGCAAACTGGTTTTACATAAAAAATCTTGTCTCGTCTCTCTTCTCAAACATGCACGTCATGGCTGCATACATAATATTGTGCTAAGAAACGCAAGCTGCATTTCACAGGCATTTAGTTACACCCATGAAGTACTAGCTAGCTAGTACTAGTATTTGATCGGGAACACTATCAGACTTGTGCTCTCTTTACATTCATATTGATGCTTAGCTTAGCTTCACTTAGCTTAGCGTGTAAACATAGCTTGTTTATTTAGTTTATTTTCACTTTTCTTGACATACCTTCTTTAAGGAATGTGTCTGGCAAACAACTATCTCGGGTAACATTGACCAGGGAAGCTGGAGGGTAAACTTTCCAAATCCAATAAAGGACAGGAAAAAGTCAAACGGTACGTCTACACACTGATGGCATCCAAGATATGCCATCAGCAATATTCCCTTTTTGTTTTAACCAGTATGGCCATAACTTGATGTAGAGGTCAGGTTTACTTTATGACCTTTTAAGTACTCCACTGAACCTCCACACTCATACTCTCCACCCTTTTACATAAATGCATCGCATGAAGCTGTGCTATGTTTCTTACTGCAGAGACAACCAGACAAAGCATGCCAGGCTTTCTTGGCCCCTTCATCAATAAAACAAACTTCTAGTATTTTGGCTGCCATGGCATCATAAAACCTACAGTAGACTGAAAGCAGTTTTTACCAAGAACAATCTTTCTCCAGGCAGTTGTGATTGATTGCCCATGTTTGGGATGCTAATGCTAATGTTTGTACAGAATCTGGTGAATGCAAACAAGCAATCTACTGTACGTCTTAGATTGGCACTTGTGGTCCCAGCTTGTGTGAGCAAATGAACAACAACACATCTCCATCCGAGCCTGTCTCCCGTGTGACTGCTTGATGTTTACACCCATCATGCCCTGTTAATTACCTGCATTTCCCTGGAGCATTCACTTATACCCCCAGTGATAACTGCCATAAAAGAACGGCATGATCATAAATTGATCTTATCTTTTAATCGCCTTAATTGCCTGGTAATGCTTTGAGGATTACCTGCCTTGTTCCTGGTGATTCTTAATCTCTGGACTTCAAAACAAAAGACAGACAGTATGTAAAACAATGCCTGATATAAAAGAGGGGAGGCTTCACCCCGCTGTGGGTCGAGGCATCTTCACGCAAGTACTCCGCACGGAATAACAAGTGGCTGCTGGGAAAGCCTTTGTTGTGCCATGATGGGGAATAGGGGTATTTGACTTAGATCCACACGATTGCTTGTGGGCCGTGGCTACACTCCATTTGCAGCAGCTCTCAATTGTGTTTTCTGCCGGGGAATACATAAACCAGCATTGCTTTCAGCACAAGCATTAATAATTTCTGCTTACCAAAACCCCAGAAAGAAAACAGTGGTGATATATTTTCAATGAATGGTTGAAATGTATTGATTTTATGCAGAGAATCAGCACATTTATATAACTCTTGTGGTGTATTTGGCAGTGACTGGCTGCGGTTATCGAGTGTTGACTCCAGTCTGTCAGACACTGATGCAGGCACAAATGGGACCCGGTCTTATCATTATTGTAAGAATGTGACAAATAGAGATTCGATCTCATACGCCTTTTGTTTGGATGGTTTTACACTTTTATCACTCGCACATGGAGCCTGTCTGACCAAACCCTCACGCACAGGCTTCAGGCCTCCCGTTCCCTCACAGCCTCTCCGTTATCTGGCTCTGAGGCCACGACTGTGTGTCACACACATGGGTCATATGACCACGAGGGTTTTGCCACATAGTACATCATCTTTACAGCTTACTTTCTGTACATCTGCTTTTCATCAGACAGCTGTTTGCGCATGATTTTTTACAGACCACGGTAGTATCGGGTCTCCGTTCAAAATCCTCACACGGATTGTCGCATTACAGATTATCAGGTGAAAATGGAATTCATATGGAGGCAGTGATTGAAAATGTGTGGTTCATAGGAAGCGGCTGATGAGGTGTCGCTTCTAAGCAAGAACGAACGTTTAAAAGGCAATCGTGAAATGTGGTACTGGAAGTTGAGAGGATGTCAGATGTCTGTTTCTTATTTGCTCATAATACATTAACACACGTGTGCATGGGCTTATTGCTTTGCAGCCATCACTGTAGGCCTCAGATATGTTACGACAGGGGAAACATGATATGGTGATAACCCAGTTTACAATGTACTTCAGTAAACTACAGTATGTATATCCTTTATTAGATTTCACATTTACTTGTACTATTCACTGACAGCCCAAAATTGCACAGTGAATAACAACCTTAGCTAGTCAACCTATGCTTAAAAATAAGTTTGTATGATGTCAGGAGTAACATATTTTTATGAATGTCGGATTTACGTTTGCAGTAAGTAAAAAAAAAATGCTTACATGCTGCATTGCAGAAACCTTCCTCCCTCATCCCCATCATGAAATCGAATTAATCCATGATAGAGGCAGATGAGAAGTCAATCAATTTGCTAATAGGTATATTTACCAATTTGGATGGAAATTGTGGATTGTGGTAACATCCAGGGATCACAAGTAATTAGCAACATCCTCTTGGGACAATGAACGTCTGTAGACAACAGCAATGGATTTAACAGTTGCTGAGATATTTCACTAATAGCTTGAAATATTAACCTCAAAGGTGTGCTGGTGGAAAATTCTTGGGAGCATGAACTTAACAGAATGTCAATCCATCCACAGTTATTTCAGTCTGAACCAATGTGGCGAACCAACAAACATTGTTATCCTCAACTGACTTTTTCTTGTCTTTCTTTAATGGCAGCATCTTTCACTGTCACTACCATGCCTGACTTTATCATTTTGCGTAGCTATTGTTTACATTATTTCAACGTTAGATAGTAACTCTAAAGTCATTCGTTGACCAACAGCTTTTTTTTCACTTAAACTGTGCAATACATCACAAATTATCTTCACTTGATAGTCTAACAATAATATACCGGGTCACCACAGTTTCATTCTGGTCGTCAGATTCCAGTTAAAAAGTCCATTTAAAGGGAACCCATTACAGCCACATCATTGTTCCTGAGATTTGCAACATGCAGCCGTGATAACACAGCCCTGATAAATCCTCCGCTGATTGAAAACAGTGAACTCTACACCCTTGGTTGTTGTCTGGAAATGGAGAGCCGGAGAGTTTGTTTGGCTGACCTTTCCCATCATTAATCAGCCGGGCCAGGCGCAACTCTGCGTGTGTCTGACATGCCGCCCCAAACAACACCGCGCTACAGTTAAGCCTTCAAATACTACACAGATAATTTCTAATCAATGTTAGCATGCTAATGAGATACGAGTGAGCCAAAAGGTCATTCCTGTCCGAGGTCTGGGAGATGGCTCGCTAACACAGCCTCTGTTTCCACTTTATAATCCATTATCCATGACAGTATTTAGAGGTACAACTTTTTTCTTTTAACAGTATAAGGTGCCTTTCTTAGATCAATGATGTCATCCTACGTCTAATGTTGGCAATGTGAAGACTTTTGATATTGAATACACAGTCAAGAGCTCATCCACTTTTAAAATAGGATACAGATCATTTGGAAACTATACCACATCTGATCAGCCAAAGTGTTACTCTGATTCTGCGGTCGTATGTACACCATCTGGTTGCATTTGCTGAAACAGGTCCAGAAAGCACATTAGAAGAGGAAGGTTCTCCTCTTTCTTTGGATTATTTTCACCGCCATACTTGGAAAGTAACCGATGACCCCCCCAACCTTACAACTTCATGCATTGCTCTGCATCTGCCCTTGGGCCATCATTGACAGAGTACCCACCATTCCCTGTAACACGAGAGGTGGCGACTTCACCGCGGTAGAAAAGCCGGAGCGCTGAGCTATAAGAGGCGTCCCATGTCACCGAACGGGGGACTCCATGCAGGGAAGGACAGACACGAGCGCGGGGAGACGCCATGGAGATCAGGGCGGCCCTTTCTGAAGGAGGATCTGCCGGCTGCCCGCAAGGAGATTAGGTTTCCCAACAACTTGTTGCCTGGTGCTAAATAAACGCTGGCATGTCGTGTGGAGACACCTGACACCCTGGCTGAAAGGGTTGCTCACCCCGAGTTGTTCACAGCACCCACTTTCTGACCCTCCATGTACCCTCTTAACCCCTTCATTCCCCTTCTCTTTGCAACCTCTCATGCCCATTGCTGACCTGCCAAACATTGCTTCCTAACTGGTAGGGCAGCGTCGTCCGTCACTAACAAGGATGGTTTTTTATTGTAACAGAAAGGCACTGCATCTCATTCTTGATGATTAGGCAATCAAATACTTTTTACTGCAAATGTTCTGCCTGCTGTGCACTAAGCAAACTATTGACCCTCCTCCCTATAGTGCTGCTTTGCTTCAAGACCCAAGGCAAATTCCAGACGGCACATAAAGAGGCGCCTTGGATTCAGAACTCCAAGGATAGACCCTGATATTTTTCTATTGCCAAAACCATTTCACAGAGAAAAGGTCTGCCCAGTTCCACAGAACAGGCTTCAGTAGCACAAAGGGAATTTATCATTAAAGAAGCACAATCAATATCTCTCACCCCCTGCATGGTGGAAGCAAAGCGAGGCCCGATAGCGAGGCCCGGTGCTGAGCTCCGAGAGGGAACTGAGGGTACCAGAGGAGCTAATTAGAGTGAATGTCGGCTATCTTGTTAGCCCACATCCAGCGGTGCATGGGAATGGTGCTAATGAGGAGTGGTGTACCAACATAGACAGGCTGTTATTGCAACATGGAAGATCACTGCACTTCCTAATCTCATATGCTTGTATAATCATTCAAATAATACATAATTGATGCTTTAATTCCCTTCTGGAGCTTCGTGTTGGCAAGCGAAGGAATTCTGCCAGCTACATGGACTAAACATGCAAGATCATGTCTGACACCATGGAGGCGCTTCAGAAATGCTCAGAACATTCCTGAGGCATGTAATATATGCTCGTCTCAGAAACAACATTCATGTATGCATATGAAATTACTTACGAGGACATATTTTAGATGTAATAAAACAGAATAGCGGTTTACTTCACTGTTCATTTTGTTTGTAGACACAAGAACACGATGTTCCAAAAACACACAATCCAGTCCAGACGCGGATACTAAACTTCTACAAATTGAAAAACCTGCCTCTGAGTGAATCCTTGAGAGCTACCTCCATTGGTGATTAATCTGGTAATTACCAATTAGCCGTGGTAATGGCTTGAATGCAGGCAAGATGCTGTGCAGCGTGCCTGCTTTCATCTTCATTAGAAAGAAGCGGGCTGTAAGCAGCGAGGCTCGTTTTGACCCCTCTCTCCTGGGATATATCACTTGGCAGCAGGTCAGGCTTCATATCAGACTTAAAGTCATTCCTTTTCCCCTCCTTTCTGGTCTTGTTCTTAGAGCACATGCTTTTTACATGCTCTCTTGGGAGAGGTTAAATAGAGGTTCTCCGAAGTTTACATTTCATTCATTTGAAAGAACAGTCATAAACCAACATTAGCTGCTTGATCGGTCTAATCAGATGTAAGGTTAATATGATAAAGAGTATATCAGGATATCTTAACCACTCAAAGCTCAGCAGGGAACTGTAATGTAAAATCTTTGCAGGGATGGAAGTACTTAACTGATGCTATTACTCCACTTTAGCTTCAGTTCAATATCACTCCAGTCTGGTTTACAAAAGATAACTTTCCCATACAACAAAACTTTATTATGAATGACCTTTTTAAGGGAAGCATATTTTGTTCCTGTATTGTGTCTTTTATTGACAAATACCTTTCTGATCAAGGTCTGCAAGTATAGGAGGATGCTCTGGACGTATTGCTAAAAAAGACCCCTTTAAAGACAGGACTTTTACCCAGGAGATTGCTTTTCGTGTCCCGTGTGAAACCAGAAGTCAACTTTGTTTGAAACAGATGTCTGTGACTTCAATAAGGTTGACACCATTTTAAGCCAAACCACGATCCTTGACTAAACTTTTCCAAGCAGTTTTTGTTTTGTTTTAATTTGTTCTGTTTCTTGTTGAAAAGGACATTTTGTGTTCATGTTTTGCTTCATATTAGTATTTAGTGTCTCTACTGAGACATGTCTCCATGCTCTAATGTTCAAAAAGCTCTTTATTTTCCTCCTACTGCCTGTGCTGCAGCACCTCTTTTCACCCTCTGTCTGAAACCAGAGCCCAGTCTGCTCTGATTGGTTAGCTGGCCAGTGCTGTTGTAATTAGTCGACTGCTTAGAGATGTCCCGCCCCTTAGCCTATCTAGTACAATGTGTTGAAGTGCTAGCCAATAGAAGTGCAAGTGTTACATTATGATGTCACTATTACCTCATTCACACCAACGGTGTTTCAGGGCCGGTTCGGAGCTGGAGCTTGAAAAGCACCGGGTTTTCCTGTTCACACCGCGGCGGAGCAGCCTCTTAGCTCCGGAATCTGGTTCATTTCGAGCACCAAAAAATTGACCGGCCAGAGCAAAAGCACCACATACGTCACGCTTACGTCGAGGCGGGGGGAGGGANGGTCCAGTTGGCATAGACACGGTTCACCACTGGATTGTGGATAACACTTTTTAAGACCTGCTGATTTTGCCATTGCTCTTACAAACAAATAAGAAACCCAAAAGTGTTATCCACAATCCAGTGGTGAACCGTGTCTATGCCAACTGGACCTTCTGTAGACACACACACACATCATCACCGTTATAATGTCCGTCTTTTCACTGAATTGTCAATGAACTACCGGGCCTTCTAGAATACGCCCATTAGCTACAAATCAATATATGATTGGTTGATCAAACTGTCAGTCCAAATGTACGCTCTCCTTCAGTGCAACGGCCAGGGCATTCTATCAAGGATACAGAATACCTTGTTGAAGGATATTCTACCCAGAGACCCAGAACAAGATCTGATTGGTTGCTTTCTTTTCNAACACAAAACCACTGAAATGCGTAGTGCATGGTCCGAGAAGGACAAACAAATCAACGTAACACTGTAATATTACAGATCAACAACACAGATACCATTCTCATTTATTCATTTTATATACATTTTATTTATATAATTAAATTTATTTTTTTGTTTGTTTTATCTGAGTGTTCCAGGGTATTCTCTGAATACCTTGAAGGCCCTGACGGTTCGCCACTGCCACAATCACTGGTTGCTATGGGCACTTTCCAATTAAAGCGAGACTGAGCTGAGTGCTGCTAATACAGTTCTGTTGAAAGTAACATTAGCATGGCTCTGATCTAGCACATGAAAGCGATGTGTGCCAGACTCGCTTCACCCAACTGGAGATGCTCACATGGTCTAGACACACACAATGCTGGCAGAGAATCCCTGCCTTTAACTATGAGCTGGTCACCATGGATACCACATACTCATCACCAATTTCTATTACTCTCCACATGGCACTGTGTGAAGGCCACACTACCTCAGAGATCCAACTCAAAGCATCTGAAATGAAAGCTTTTACTCTTCGTGCCGGTTAAACTATCACAGGATAGAGATCATTATCAAACAGACTGTCATTAACTCCATCTTGTCATGTATGAGCCACGAGCAAGGCTTTGAATATGGGGAAAGAAATCGAGGTATGACTGGATTATGAGGGATTTGAATTTGACTCGAACAATGTTAACTCCAAGGCAAACCTTCAGTATCACAGCACATGTGCTACTACAGTACTGCATATGCGCTTTCATTCATGAGGTCTCCCACATACCCACACTACAACCACAAAATGCCTCAATAATTTACAAAGTTTCTTTGCCTGTATCTCCTCTGTTTTTATCAGATATTCCTTTTGCTTGGTTGCTCTCCTGGGAGAAACAGTGCAGGGCTTTTTCAGAATTGAGAATTTCAATCTGGTTTATTAATTCCCCCCCATTCCATCTCCATGTCAATCTGAATCCAATAGTAGTATTTCGTTAGCTCAAACTCACTTAGCATGCCATGGTTCAGATTTGATTTTACAACTGGCTTTTGTGCACTTTCTGACCTTACAAATAGTGCCATTGCAGATATTGGTAGGATACTGAAATCTTGGAACTCATCGGCTATCAGTCTGACCATAATTAGCATCTTTGGACAAGGGGCTATATTTCTGGGGTTTTGGTTTAGCGAGCGGATATAAGCCGAGACCTTCTCTGCCCCGAGCAGGTCAGTTGTTTATAGCTTCATTAGAAAACTTGAAATGCGAGCCTTGAGCTTACATTTTAAGCTAATAAATAGCAACAATTATCTGTTGTGTCCAACCTGATTAGCCGGACATGGTACATAATTCAGATAAGAAAACAGCTAAAGTTAAAATATGATCTCTTGATATTTAGCTTGTTAGATGTTTACCCTGCTCACCACCTTAGTTCAGCTTAATAGCATGCTAACTTTTGCTTATAAGCTCTTATAAAGTTCAACTCAGGTTAAAGAGAATGGCATAGTTTTGCATTTGGTCACAAACTAAAAGTTTAAGGCACATTTATAATTTTGTACCTCATAATAGCGCTACAAGTTAAATGAATGAATCATTAAAGTTAAACTTGGTCATTATCAAAACATACATTTCTTTACAAATGTAATTTCTTGGATTTCTTTCTCAGATTTTTGTTGAGATATTTAAATCTAGAGCAACATGTTGATCGCGTGGCTAAATATTTGTGCCAAATATCTTAATTGTGCCACAAATAGGATACTTGCTGGAAGTTTGGGATTTGGTTCTTCACTCCGGGCAGAAGCAATATGTCTGCAGAAAGTCAGGCTTCATGTGGACTTGATGAATTGTGAATTGAAAAAGCCCTTCGCACAAAGTCTTTAATAACAAATTCCTGCACGATCTGAAAATCTGAAAGTGCTAGGAGATGTGGACATTTGGATTCAGCCTGTATCATTGTCAAACAAACTGCTGTTTGCCATTAAGAACTCCATGCTACTTTATTTCACATTAATGTTTCTTCAAATTAAATATCTATAATATCTAGAGGTAGCAGTCTGCAACAACTGAAAGTAATAGGTGGGATCCACTTATATTGATCCGTTTGTTGTTGTTAATAAAACACCATTTCCTCTTAACATTCACATTTCCCCGTCAACAGACCACCAGGGTCCTGGGGCTGATTGTGATGCAGATATCCGCAGCAGGAAAGCCTAAGGGTGAGGTACAGGTAGTGGTCGAAACAGTGTTTGTCTGCATGTTTGTGTGTGTAGGGGGTTTGTGTTGGGTTGTTGTGAGTGTTTGTTTTGACGTGAATACTGAGGAAGGAAACAAAGAGGCAGAGAAGAAATGGTTTGAAGAGGCAGAACAGGACTTCTGTCAGGCATGAGCTCTGTCAGTCACACCAGGCCAGGTCAGAGGTCACTGAGCAGTGTGTTCACTACAACCTCTGATGATGTCGGAAAGTGTTTCTTCAGACTGAAACATGATGGATGGGTTTGTTTCTGTAAACGGAGGGATTTCTTTCTTCAGTGTCTGAAAGGGATGCATGTTTTATGTAGCAGTGCTCAAGTGACTGACCATTTAACACAAAGAAAGTGTGTGTGTGTGTGTGTGTGTGTGTGTGTGTGTGTGTGTGTGTGTGTGTGTGTGTGTGTGTGTGTGTGTGTGTGTGTGTGTGTGTGTGTGTGTGTGTGGTATTCAGTTTGATCAGCTGTTGGTAAGCATCACCATGCTGTCATTGTAAGCCAACCCAGTCTCACGGCATTTCGTGTTATAGTCACAACATTTCATCTATTGATTCGTGTCCACCAACAAGATTTCCCCCTTTTTTTCTTAGTTCTGGGGGGGAAGTCCAGTTTTGGATAGTCTGCCGTGATTTCGTTCCATTTCAAAGAGCTGTTTGACGCTCGGCGTAACCTTGGCACACTGCCACTCCAACATCCAATCCTAGAGCTTGAATATTAATCACGGGGTTTTTCGAGCAAAGGGACTGTAGTCCCAAACGATAGCTGAGGATTATGGGTAGTGTATAGTGTTTTCGGCCATCCTAAACTCCGAAATGTTTTTCGGATTTCATATCGCATTAACACCATATCCCAACGTGCATTGCGGCTAAAACATCCAAATCACCGAGCTTAAACCATAGCTGAGGATCTTGGGTAATCAGTTCAGTGGCTGTGTACATGGCTGTGTATCGCAATGATGCTCGAAATGTCCCATATAGGCCTACGTCTGTTTCCAGTTATTTTATTTTGAAATTCAGTTCCTGACGGACGCCAAAAAAGCCAGAGATTATAGAATTAAACAAATAAATAAAAACAAGGATAATTGTGTGTTATTGTTGAGTAAATCACAGTGTGTTATTTAGAAAAGAATAACAAATTAGAAGGAAACAAATATTTTAAAAATACAGATTCCAGTATTCTGAGGCTCTGAGCCCCATTTATTTTCCTTGCGAACTGCAAAAAAAGTAAATAAAATAAATAAATAATCGTGGCTTAATATTGAGTAAGAAAATGTTTTTATGAACCACACAGCTTCCGGTCTTCCAAGACCCGACCGGACAAAAAGACGTGTTGCAGGCTCGAAACATACTACTAATAGAAATACATTGCTTTTAAAATCGTTCTGTATGACAAGAAAAAAATGCCGTGAGACTGGGTTGTGTAAGCATGCTAACGTTAGCATTTCAATGCAAAACAGTGCCTGCAAGTCCAGCATCAGAGCTGCTAGCATGGCTGTAGACTAGTTTTGTATTGTGCATGCAAGTTATTCGATTTTTTGACAACCGTTGAAATACACTATCATAGAGAAATCCTGGATGCTCCTCAGATTTTATTTAGTTTAACTGATGCTAAGCACACGTCAACAATGCAGTTGTTTCTCCAGAAGTTAAAAGAAAAGACACAAAGTGCTGCAGGTCTGTGCATCTCTTCCAGGACTTTTGTTGTGAGACAATATGTTTAATCTGATTTGTTAATCCTTCCTCTCTCATCCCTGGGCTGTGTGTATCCAGACCTCCATCAGAGAGGAGCTTGCTAATACCTGAGTGTGCTGCTGGGCTTCATGCTGGATAGGGGGATTATCTGATCACCTGTTCACGCTGCATTCCCTCGCTCTCTATCTGGGAGAGCTGCAGGTTTTAGATGTTTCCCTCTTTAGCCCTCCCTCTGTTATATATTCCCTTGTTACCTTTCCTCACCTGCTAAGTAGTGACAGTCCTCAAATTACTCCCTATTTTCACGCATCCCTGCAGGTATTTCTCACGAGAAAAAAAACTTCTCAGTCAAAGGTAAGGAGTCCTTCCATTGCCACAATTGTTACTCCAGAGCCAAACAAAAGATCCTTTCATCCTTTCGTATTCAGGAGGGAAATAGTGTGTGTGCCCCGGAGACATTTGCTAACACGTTCCTGTAGTGGGTCATTTCCTACTTTAGTACTTCCAATAAAGACAAGCCAGTGGCGTTTACATTTAAGCCAGATGGCAAAGTACTACACTGGAGATATAACAATATCAATGCCCTTTCTAGTCATAAACCTCAAAGTGACGATGCAGACCATGCCGGGACGGATTTGTTTAACCCAAACCCCAATTTCTTCACACCCTATCTCCTAGTCCATTGAACACATTGAATTGCCAAGAGGGGGAGATATGGAAGGGGAATTGTTGGGGATTGACAATTTAGATACACTTCATCCTACAGGCCTCAGGGAGGATTTTGATTGAGGGCTATGCAGTGATCCACGGTGTTTCTTTTCTTCATTTCTCTTTAACATGGGAGGTCTATAGTTCATGATTGCAATTGCCTGAACCCCATCCATAAACCTTTGTTCCATTTTTGTTGTATTTTTGCTTTGACATGCTTGTAGTTTCTTATTTATCCGGGGATCTCTGATATGTTCTGGCTCAAGACTGATCCTTTCAAAGCTCCTTTTACTATCTGATGATATTGCATGATACTTTTATAATGTGCAAGCTGATTACTTTCGTCAAGGAGGTCATGTTTTACTCTCTGTTTGTCCGTCAGGAGGATTATAGGAAGAAAAAAAAGGCATATTTGATTAGACTGTGAGAAGAGTGTAGTATGTGTCAATGAAGAACCAATTACAATTAGCAGCAGATGATTATTAATCAGGGGCTGAAAGTCAGTCAAAAGGCCCCTCAATTTGGAACAGCAATTCAAAAACAGCTATCAAAATGTTATTTAATCTTGATAGCTTTCATGTGTCAAAACAAAGTAATCTTTTGTGTTGCCTCTATGGTGTCAACACATTGCGACGTAAAGCTTTTGAGCATACCAAAGTTGGAAAACTGACTTACACATCTATGCCCAATGGGTCATTGCGGATGTCTGAACTCTTCTAGTGCCATAGTAGCTAATGCTTCCTCTTTATTCTCCCTATCCACCCCTTTTTGTATTTTAGAGGATTGCAAAGCTGTGTTGCACACTGGCAAGGATTTGTTCACAGTCTGTCTGTTGTTCAATCATGTATGCTCGGATAAAAGCAACGTTCAAGTCCTGTCCTAAAAGTTTGAGTAAAGTGAAACAATGCAGATAACTAAGTGTATGGATATCTCTTTTACTGTTTCACACACTCCCCAAGACACGCACCCCAAGACATGCAAAGACTGATGGCCCCTTCAATAGTAACCAGGCCAACATGCTAAGCCATTGGCTCCAGTCTGTGCTGTTGCGATCTGCTCATCAATCATGTTACAACTCATAGAGTCTCTCTGCACAGCAGATTTATTTCCCCCTTTTTTATGAAGCGTATATGACGAGTTCTTTGCCTGTCATCAATACTGCCTGCAGAGAACTAAGAGCCACAGATCCACCCTTGGAAATAAGTAGTGTTTTTGAGTTTGTTCCATCTGCGGCCTGTTTTAATGACCTGGCACCAGTCCGAATGGGTGACATGCTTACATTGTCCTCAAACTCCCCTCACACTTTATACCATATTAAGACTTGAACTCCTGGGGCAAATATGTTTACCTTATGCAAAACTTTGCGAGGGTGCTTTGAAGTTAAGTATTTTCTAACTGTGGGTGAAAGGGTGTTTTCCGGACCATGAGTCATGCTAAAAGACTTTGTGTCTTTTGTACATCAGGCTAATGTTTGATGCCAGGGAGCAGATCCGCGCTGGAAATCCCTCTTGAGGTGAGACTGCCAATAGGTTGTATAAGGAGAGCATAAAGGGTCTTCGGGGAAGGACATAAATCCAGCCAAGCCTAGAATCCAAAACAGTTTGTGGCTCAAAAGGTTCACGCAGTTTGATGAAGTCTTCTGCTCTGGTTTTGAACGAAATGAAAGCCATGGTGTCATTTCACGCAGCGCGGTACTGACAGGATTGCTGTGTTATTGCTAAATTGAAAGCTATTAAAGGACATGACAGATGGTGTTTAGAGGGGGGGCTTTTTAGCACAGGCCTTGACGGAACTTGCTCGTATATCATCTTAATAGAGGATGAGCCACCATGGCGCTCAACACTACAAATAATTAGAAAGGCATAAAACCAAATGAGTTTGTCACCTGGAGCACTGGGTAAAACATCTGTAGGATATGAGCACGGGATGATATCTGATCATGATGTGTTCCCCAACTGTCTGCTGAGTCATCCACGCACAGCTGAACCTGCAGTGACTCTTTTTTATAGCTGTAAATGGAAAATAATATAAATTGAAATAAGAGACCGAAATAGAATCACATTTTCCAACTGCGGTTTCTACCCATGAAGATGGTTTCATTTGGACAGGTTTGGAGATTTCGGTTGCCACAACAATACAATGAAGGTAACGCGATCTTTCTCTGAGACTACGGAAAAGGACATTTGACAGTTTACGAGGTTATTTTAAGCAGAGGGGCGGGTCTACACTTGTTTTACTGAGGTTGCCCAATTGGAGCACACACACACACACACACACACACACACACACACACACACACACACACACACACACACACACACACACACACACACACACACACACACACACACACACACACACTACGTACTACTACTACTACTACGTACTACTACTACGTACGTAACGTTACGTACTACTACTACTACTACACACACACACACACACACACACACACACACACACACACACACACACACACACACACACACACACACACACACACACACACACACACACACACACACACACACACACACACACACACACACACACACACACACACACACACACACACACACACACACACACACACACACACACACACACACACACACACACACACACACACACACACACACACACACACACACACAGTCACGATTCCATCATTACATTGAATTACAATGATTTCCCATAACCCTAACATTGGGAATCCCCTATCTTACCTAAACCAAACCCTNTGATCATTTTTGGCACCTGTCACATGACTTTGTGTTTTTATTGAACAGAAGATTGAGGACATCCAGGGACACACAATGTGTTCAGCCCAGCCGCCTCTCCCATGACATCATTGAGTCCCAGTGGGTTTAGTTCACACCCAACACAATAAAGGATTAATGTATTATAAAGGATTGATCCTGTTTGCGTAAAATCTGCAAAAGTATATTGTAGTGATTAGGGATAAATCAAAACTTTAAACCAGTAAAGTTAGTGTATCTTTTAGTGATGTTGACAGTGTTACTCTGTTCCCAACGAAACTAATTCAATCCAGGCTTTGGCCTTTAGCGCTGTTGGCGCTGTGTAGTCTACGAACTGAGAGGCAGAGCTGCACAGACATGCAGGCCCACAGCCCCTCCGGCACTATGGCAGACAATACAAGTACCTCACGTAGAGATGTATCACTGTACTTGACACACAATGTTACTAAATCTCCCGTCACCCTCAGATCTCACATGCAGCCATGTCCCATACAATTTAAGGAATGTGGGGTTATTTGTTCTCATTGCTATCGCTGCAGTCAGAGATGGCTTTAAGGATATTTTTAGGATGCTGATGGAAATCCTTCCCGTTTCCAGTTTTTATTAGATTCTTGCTCAGAGATTTATGGGTGATACTGAAGTGCCAGTATTTTCCTCAGGCTCACACCTACTGTATCTCTGTCAAAGTAGCACAGCAACGGAGACACAATGTGAGTCAGCATACTTGGATTTGGCATAGGAGCGAACAATTGGTTTCAGGATGCCATGCTATAATAGTTTACCCTTTTTGTAGTGAGTTTCCGTCACTATTGGGTGGTTCAATGCAAGGCACTGACTAATGTGTGTAGGGCACACCCTTGAATATTGGGACTGTTACCATGGCACTGGTGACATGTGAGCTGGTAAAGAGGAAAGGACCCAACGTCAGAAGGGAAAGGGAAACAAGGAGTGTTCCTTAGCATCCCTGCAGCTGTAACCTATATGTGACTTTTTTTGAAAAAGTGTGACATGGGAAATGTACTTCAGGGAAAGTTCAAGTGAAAACACAAATTTGAACCCACCCCTCTAACTTTGGGTCAGGGTTTTTAATATCCACACCTACCTACTGTACAAAGGCACCCTTTACACTTTGCAATTATACCCAAATAAGGGTATATTGCATTCAGCAATTAACTCAGAATTGTAATTACTTTGATTATTCAAGGTTCAAGGTTCTTTATTTGTCATACAAACATAGCTACAGAGTAGTTGTGTCGATGAAAATCTTAGGTCACAGGCTTCTCCAACAGTGCAACACAATAATACAGAAAAACAGAAAAATATAGTTCAAGTAAATATTAAAAAGTAAATACAAAAAGAAAAATAGTTTAAAAAAAGTGAAATAGTGAAATGAGAGTCTATATGCAAGCAATTGGAATGATATATTAGATAAATAATTACTAAGTAGCAGATGAATGTTATGGATGTTGTTTCAACAGTTCAGGTTCAGTTTGTATTATTAAAATGATTAGTAATAAGAGTATATGCTTTAAATTGTATTTACATGAGTTTGGCTCATCCACTGGGTTTGAATCAGGTCATTTTAATTAGGTAGAGATTCTGGGGGTGACTTCATGGTGGGACGGGTGAGGGTGTGGGAGAGGAAGGGAGTATCCTGTCTCTGCAGAAACAATAGATGGCAAGGCCAGTATCGAAGGTTTGCAGGATTAGGTCCCATAGAGAGTTAAAGATAACCTTTCAGCTCAGGCAGCGGGAACTCCCAGCACTTCAACCAGGCTTTGCATGGTTGGCATGGAAATAGAGATGCAGATAAAAAGTGGCACTGCCTTTGTTTTACTGGTTGGGATCATGCCACTGATTTACCCTTGCATAGTTATACTTTTCTTTAAAGGTACAGTATATGCTTTCTGGGGCAATTAGTGTCAGAAGTTTACACTGAGTCACATCAAGGAGTAGTACATTTGAAAATCATATATAAAAATGAAAGATTACCTAAAGAAATGTTTTGTTTTAATCCCCATAGGAAATTGACAGGGAAAACGTACAAAAAAGTTAAAATGGTTGCAATGTTTAGGTTTTCCGTCACTCTGCTAAAAACACTGTAGTTACGCATGCTTATATGGGCATTTGATCATTTAACATTGAACCGGTCAACTATCTGAATGTGTTTCAATACTTCACTTGAACTTACATGTCTTTGCTATTGATGTCTATAATCAAATCACGGTGCAATGGGCCGAGCAGGTTTGAACAGCGATCACAGTATTTAGCGCCAATGTCAACATGCCAGGAGCTCAGTCAGATTAGTAGAAGCTGAATATGCTTGACAGGGTCAGGACCTCACAGTTCCTATCAAAAGGCAGGAAGTGAACGAGAGCCTAGAGAGGAAGTATTGCACTCTTACTCACCATGACATCCTCAGGAAACTTCCATGGAGTGGAGCAGTATCAAAAGCACAATAGATAATTAGCCAATGGGAGAGAGGGCACAGATTGTTCCTAATTTTCCTGGTCTCTTCTCTAACCCTGACCCAAATTCAAAGGAACGCCACTGGGCCTAGCCACCTTTTGGCAAAGTATTACGTTTAACTTTGAAGAGGAGAGTTAATGGCATGGTCTCTCTGCTTCTCTGTTAGCCAGACTGTCACAATACATGAGTTGCTGACAGAAGCGGAAAGAGTGGTATTAGCTATTAGTGCAGTGGTTGTGTAATGGGTTTCTCGTAAGTGTTTGATATTTGTAGAAGCATCTACTGCAGCTGTGGGACCAAAGTGGGTATAATGTGGATAGCTTGTTCATATGAACACAAGATTAGGGAGCACTTGTGTTCTGACCATGCCTTAAATCGGTCAAAGAAACCACCTTAACCAGAATGATGGCAGCCTAGCTCACTATACATAATGTTTTATCCATCTTTAATTTGTACAAAAACAAGTAGGTACCAGTAAGTATCTAAACATGTTGTGGTATTACAGGGGGGTCATGTGTGGGACTACTTTGTAGTCCAGTAAGTGAAATAGTACATATGAAGGTATGCAGCATCACGCAATAGCAGACAATTTGTTGGAGGAAATAGCTCTTGTCAGAGTTTTTCCCATTTTTCTGTGACTGTTGTGCTTTTATTGTCCTGGGATGGTAGCTGGACCTCCCAGATAACTACTTTTACAGATTCAGATATATTTTGATTATGTGTGAAAATGATTTCTCCAACATGCGTATCTAAACACTTCAGTGGCGCAGTGATGTAATCCAGTTTTTACCCTTCCCGAGAGTCCTAGCAGCACAGCATAAACTCTGTCCTCGCTCAGAACCTCCCAGAAGGTTGGTGTGAAGAGGAAGTATGACGCATAGTAAGTATGAATCATATAAGACCCACCTAGAGACTTTTTTACAATCAGACCCAGTCCTCTGCTGAATGAAATCACCATTCAAACTTGGGTGGATGGATTATTTGTTCAAATTGTGCCACTCAACTCTGCAGTGACAGCCAAAAAAACACCGGCCTCGGAGAACAGAGGCGTATTGAGAATCTCAAAGTGGGTTGGCTTTTCCCCCGCAGGCCGATGTCTCGGTTTGTGATTTTATTCAATTACACAGTATTTACCTTTCACATAATGTCAACACTGATGTAGAGCAGCGGCGGGTAGAAATTAAGTCACCTGTTCGTTAGCACACACGTTATATTGTGTCCAATGGACCACAATTTAAACGACACAGAAATATGTGCTCACACACCGTGGTTTGCGTTTGTTTATCTGGCTCGGTCAGGACCAGCTCGGACTTTGTCCCTTTCCCAATTTGATGTGTGAAAAGTGGAAGGAAATCAAAGCCATTTCCTTTATTCTGGCCGCTGTGGGTTGTGGTTCCCTGGGGTAGGAGGGCCGAGGCTGGCAGTAAAATATCGTTGAGCGTGCAGAGTCTGGGAAGTGTATGGAGCACCATATGTTGCCAAAAACAACAGAGGAAACCATGGCTCAAATGCACCAACCGCAGGTAGGGGAAAGGAAGGTGGTCCAACCGCTGAATTGTAATCTCCGCTCCAAGGAGTTGCATACTCTGGTTCAGTGCGATCAGAGCCTCAAATCCCCTTCTTCCATCCTCTTCTACCTAATTGGTTCTTTTGGTTGTTTAAGTGAACACACTCACATTCAGTCACTCACCTCAGGAGATGAGAAAAGTTTGTTTTAAACACTCTTGAAATGTTGAACAAGTTTTACATTGTGGAGTGTCCCTGTGATATCTAGATATGATGCTTTTCTTTTCTCATTTAAATGCTAATAACTTTGAGAACATCATCACAGAAAGTGCTGGGAGCAAAGCTGTTCTGCTATCTTGTTGCAGCACAAGGTGAGCACCTGCCTGCTGAATTTGAAATAAGTCTTGTTGTCGGCGCTACAGGGCAGTCTGAGCTTTGTTTGAACGCTGTGTGCATTCAGTGTGTGTTTATGCGAGATAGAGTGTGTGAGGCGCAGACGTAATGCTTTCAGGAATCAGAACTATGTTCAAATGCCTAATAATGGGTAGACCAAGCCGATGTGAAACAAAGAGCACATTGTGATTTAGATGCACTCCTTTTGAAAGAGGGCCGTGGTCTGTGCTTGAAACAGTACCTCAGGTTGTGATCAGAAAGCATCACTTAGCAATGCGTCAAAATGTGATTGCCTTTCTTCAGCAACAAGTAGGGATTACTTCTAAATTCAGTATTTATATAACAGTTACTAATCCCAGTAACTATCCATTTATTTTGGGGCGAGATTTGTTTACAGCAGTTTCGTTCAACACTGATATCAACGATATTATGAGTAGAATTTTTTTTTAAACAATATATTGACAATGTAAATATTAATGCGTAATGATTATTAAATAAATATAGTAGACTATGTTAAGATCGATAGGAACACTTTGACTTTTTAAACATTTATCAGCTGATACTTAAGTACTTTTACTTGATTAACTTTTTATACGCATCATTCATTTACTTTTAATGCAGTATTTTTACAATATTGTAATGTTTTTTAACTTATGTAAAGAACCTGGATTTTTTTCCACCACTCTTTCTTTGAATCAATGCATGTTACATACCATTGATGCAATGTACTTTGGCTTTGTAATGATTTAAAGGCACATTTAATGAAGTATGTGTACGTTTAAAAAGAAAGTAACAGTTACAGTTTTTTAGGTAAAAGGCCAAACACTGGTTGTCACACATATTTCCCTCAAAACAGAAGTTAGAAGGAAGGTTTATCAAGAGGTGGAAAAGACGAATCAGAGCAACAGCAAGAGAAGAATCTTGTCACTGCATTTTCACCTCCCCAGCCCAAGATAGAAGCTGACACCTTTCATGGTTCAACCCAATACAAAAACACAAAGCAACCTCTACAGAGCATGCAACAGAGTGTCACATCTTTCCACACACATTGAAACTGAGATTGTGATATGGATGATCTTTTCAACCATGTAAGAATCACAAATGCTGATATAACACCTGGCATCTGTTCATGCCCTGCAGCAGAGACCCACAGAAAGCACTGTTCACACCTCGCTGGAATGCAGGCTCCTCTGCAGAGCATTAAAACAACTTCATACACCACTAAGATAGATGTCAACAGCGACTTGGAATCAGGCACTGGCAAGATTTTATCACAAATATTACAGTTAAGGCCCACTTAGGAGCAAGAAGTCCTTCTGCGTATTGCACACAACTCTCCTTGGATTCCCATGAAGCAGAAAAGAGGAACTGTGGGCAATCAGAGCCAACAGCTGACTTTTTAAAATGTTTTCAAGCCCTTTTCACTTTCCATTGCACTGCAACACCTACATGTGTTACACATTCCCCAGAGGAGCTGTATGTGATAATTGATCATTCAAATGTGCCATCATTCGTACCCAACATCATACTGACCCTATCAGACACTCAAATCCAGCACCTGACACTTTTTACGCTGCTATGGACAATCTTGCACTAATGAATATTTCCCAAAGATATTGAAGTGGCTGTTATTTTGTATATAATGATTGTTGTGCTTCTATTTTTATTTTAATGTGTGCATATGTATACATGTGTCTGTTGATTGTGTATATATAGGATATAGATATTTTATACATATTTTTATATATATTTGTATTTTTGTATTCGGGATTGTGGGAAACGGTATTTCGATCTCTCTCTCTCTACACACAAACTGAAAGATTGACAATAAAGTTGATTTTGACTTTGACTATCCTACCAGCTCTCTAAGTCTTTGTAATGTCTGATTGAGCAAATGTGTGAATGGAGCTGATCATGGTTGGAGCATTCAAAGCCAGATAGTGGACATGTTGAAGAAACTCCTATCGTGGCATGTGCGGAGCTAGAAGAAAGCAAACATTGGAGGGCAAATAGGAAGGTTCATTTCCATGAAGATTCTAAGGAAATTAGTCAGACAAAAAAACGTTGGTCATGAACTCAATTAACGTCTAGAGACGTGGTTGTTTTTGACCAAAGTAGGAGTCAGCTTTGTGACAGGGATGTTATCTGTGCCATGACCAACTAGGGCATTGAGTTCCAATAATTCAGGGTTATTGATGGTTCCTAGAAGTAAATCCAACTCAACATCCAACTGACTTTACCCTGCCAGCTCTCCTAATATAAACTCTGTGTAATGTCAGATTGAGTCAAAGTGAGAATAGAGCCAAATGTGATCAGGAGCATTAAGCCTTGAAAGCATAAACCCCGGTTGACCTTCAAAGAAAAACAAGAACTGTAAATGTAAAAGAAGGGGCACTTACAGAAAGATGCTGAGGAAACTTGTCAGACTAAAAATCAAGGAATGATAAGTGACTTGGTTGTTTCTGATCAAAATATGAATCGGCTTCATGACTGTGATGTAATCATTTTCGTGTCCCAGTAGGGCATTGCATTCCACAAATGCAGAATAATTATGGTTCTTTGAAAAGGAAAATGAATGGAACATTTGTACCAGACATCAAAGTGACTTTATCCTACCAGCTTCATGGAACACAATATGAGTAATGTCCGATTGAGCCAATGTGCAATAGAGACTATCATGATCAGTAGCATTATAACAAGCAAATGACTTGGTTGTTTCTGACCAAATTCTGTAACCGTGGTTTAATCTGCATCGTGTCTTGCCTGCTGCAAGACACCAATCCTCGCCTAAACCAAACCATACCTCCAGTTCCAGAAAATGCTTCTGACACAGACAATCTTTGGTTTTGTTCACCAGATGTTGTCCGGAGTTCACGTGAGAAGACATCTTCAGAAGACTGAACCAGATGACGAATGTTTAGCGATCTTGCCTTGGAGAAGATAAAGGGCCCAACTCTCACAAAATCTACCGTGTCCTCACTGAAAGATGACTTGTCTGGAACAGGAAGATATCAACTCGGACTCATCAAACTGATCCCTTTCTATTTTACCTTTGCCAAGTCACTTAAAAACCAACCTTAATGTTCGGCCAAGCTGCAGAGTGGAGGCGACAGTGCCAACGTCATGACTTTATATGGAAGAAAAGTTGGGCAGGACAGCTTCCTTTGACCCCATTGAGTCGAACACCTCACTAACTTTCTCTCTAACTCCCAGGCGGCTTCATGGTAAATCAAGTACATGCAATTTAAAGCTCCAGATTGAATGAGGGGCAGATAATGCAGGTGTGAAAGGACAGTGAATGGAATATGATTAAAAATGGGAAAAATGTTTAATTTTCTCAATGAGCTTTAGAAAATCTGAAGTCGCTTTGAAGCGTCCAATCAGTGTTTGAATAGAGGAGCAAATTAAGCATTTGAATCGTGTTTTCCGTGTAGCATCAAATGAATTACATTGCTCACCCTTTTCTCAAATCAATGGGTACATAACCAAGATAAGACTTTTAATTTCTGATAAGTTGGACCCATCAATTCTTACATTGTCAGTGCTCTAAGTGGCTAAAATGGACTTGAGAGGTCAAATATTCAATGGGAAGAAATGAATGAAACAATGTTATAAACTTGTATAATGAACTTTTAAAAAGTATAATTCAGGCAAGAAAAGTCAACTTGCATTAAAAAAGGATGTATTTTTAAAGGCACTCACTTGTTGATTGAGAGAAAACGAACACATGTAGACATCCCTTAAGCCAGATCCTGTTGAACAGTTTCCCTCCACACCTCACGTGTGGGTGCAGACGGTAGCTGAATGGTTGTCACAGTGAAAGAAGATGAAAATACAGGCGACTTATTCAAAGCAAGCAAACACCCCTTCTGTGAAAAACACATAGCAGCTGTATAACATATACAATATACTATCCATTCACAGTCATTTTTTCTTTCTAATCGCTAAAAAGGAAAGCATAAGTTTAAAGTGTCCTACAAATTGATAAACACATTAGTAAGAACAACACTCTTTAACCCTCCTGTTGTCTTTGGGTCAAATCTGACCGATTCACTACTTTCATCACTCATAACTTTTTTGTTTTACATTCGATTGCATTAAGGCTTTATGATATCCTTCACAGTAGACATTTGAACAATTGCTGATCACCACTTTCATTGAATTTTGGATGATTTAGTCAACTTTAAAACACCCATGGTGTTCCCGGTCAAAAAATGACCGCCATAAAGAAAAGGAATTAGTAACCATCCGGATCAGATAAAACACACAAACACACACCAACACAAACACACACACAAACACACTCACTTTAGATGTGTTCCCCCCCCCCTTATGTGCCCAACGGAACAATTTGACACATTTCCCGCTCTTATGTGCCCATCCCCCCACATGGATCACACCTGGCACACGCAATACATGTTCAGTGTCTGTTCTGTGTATATTTACTACAGTTTTTCATGTATACCAGTAGTCTGATACAATATGTACAGTTTGAAAGGGTGTTAAATGAAATTTGGTGATGATTAATGGTCTTTGTGTTAATGTAATAGCAGTTAAAACAGGAGTAAGGGGGGGGGAACGAAGACAGTAGTTAAAAGTAAAAACTGCAAACATTACAACTCCAAGATATAGGCATTTTTATATACTTAAAAGTTGATGGAATATATATATGTTTGTGTACAGTTGATTTTATTTATGGGACAATTTCACATTCCTATAAAGAGATGGATGGACTCCAAACAAGCTGTGCCTTCCAGCTGTTAATAAACTGTCAATATCCAAGGAGACAACATCTAATTGGATGAAGCATTAACATGTAAACTATCTGTAAATTATTCCATTTTGTTGTCCACTATACTTGGAAAAGGTCAGGTATAGCCTACTGCCTGCATTTTCATTAATGTTACTTTTATTATCTCTTTTTTTTTTACATTTGTTACCACATGTAGACACCTAATGTATCAAACAAAAATACAATTCTCTTCAATTTATGTTTTAAACTTAAACATATTTAGTTGAATTGTATTGGCATTGCATTTGATATCGAAGTAATCCTAAAGTAACTGAAAGTAAGGTTACATTACTTTTACATTGGGATACTTAGTTACTGATTCCATTACAGGTTATCAGTCATTGTAATAGCATACATTTGTTAACCAAACTTGAATGTAGCCTATATGTTCATAATGTTCTCTAATAAGACATTCTGAGAAAAAGTTTTAAAAAATGTAACGTGTAAAAAAATCTATAGGCCTACTGTTTATATATTATGGTCTTGGAAAGGTCAAATTGAGAAAGAAAAATTTAAAAAATATTTCTATTGTAACATTAACCTTTACATTTGATATAAAGGTAATCCAAAAGCAACAATAAGTAATCAGATTACATGTAATATACTATTGTGTGATACTTAGTTCCTGATTACATACAGGTAATCAGTCATTGTAATGGAATAAATCTTACCATCCCTGAATTTAATGTATCCTATTGTTGCATGTTATCTTTATATTGGAATACATGTAAACTAAGACTCAAAAGTATTAATATAGGATGTTCAATCTTAAAAAAACAACAATATAAAATAATAAATAATAAAAGATGTAACGGGATACATTTTTAAAGAAACCCTCCCAACCCCTGAATAAAATGAATGTTGTTCACATGTTTTCTTGAATAAATAAGATCGAGAAGAGATCCCTCTCTCCCGGCTGACCGAGGGGCGGCTCTGCTCAGCCCGCCCTGTGGGTGTGTTTCCGGGCCTCTGCATCCACCTGCTCGCGCTGCCTCCCTCCAGTCAGGAGCGCCCAACTTTCCTGAGGAGGAGCACGCGCCGCTGGACCTCTCTACACCACAGGGACTTTGTTTCCAAAGCTTTTTCCCACGAGATGTTGATTGTGCTCGTGCGACGCCAGTATCTCCTCGCCTCGCGGTCTCGCACAAGCTAGAGAAGATTTTCTGCTTTACATTTTTTTTTTTCATTTTCCCATTGTGCACTGCCAAACTCCGGGGCCAAT
This sequence comes from Notothenia coriiceps, assembly GCF_000735185.1. Lineage (NCBI taxonomy): Eukaryota > Metazoa > Chordata > Actinopteri > Perciformes > Nototheniidae > Notothenia > Notothenia coriiceps. The sequence continues at coordinate 374,805 of NW_011362917.1, read as the reverse complement.
AACCGCGCAGTGTGCACAGGTACGGACTGCCCTCCTGAGCAGCACCGGGATTTTATATTCTTATTTCAACTTGGAGACGAAAGTGAGCGAGCTGTTGGATTTGGTTTGTTCAATGACTTGCGGGGTTGGATCTGAAGTTATATTCGGAGAGCTGTAACAATAAGGTAAGCGTTATTGTGCTCATTCATATCTATTTAAGCTGCGTTTTTATGTCTGGTTAAGCGTCTTTTTATTTATTTCTAATGCATTATTTTCTCTCATACACATTTCAACTAAAACATCTTATCATCCCGATAGATCACACCGTTTATTCTTCATTATTACTATTTAGTGTATTGCTATTTCAATTTACGCTGCGCTCTAATACCACACCAGACTGTTTACAGTTCTGTCGTCCATGTGTGGCCAAGGCTGCCAGTCTGTCACACACAGTCTGTATCATTCAGCAACATTCAACCTTTATTTCTGCTTACATTTAGTATCATTCACTGCTGAACAACATAGAGCTGGAAATATACTAATAAAGTTTGATATTATTATATTTTTGTTGCATTTATTCTGATAAAGAAGAGTATTATTGTCTTTTAAGTGTTCCACTGAATATACCAGCAGGATTCAGGAGGAAGGTTATGTTGCCTCTGCCCTTACTTGTGGTTAATAGCTGTTGTTTTATTGGTTGCATTACATTTGTCCAACATGTGGCAGTTAATGACTTGCAGGCAAATACGAAACTGAGAGCATTAGTGGATGTAATATCTTCTGAAGGAGCATGGATTGAAATGATTTCATGATGACCTTACGTATTCATTTTACAACATTAGAATCACCTGAGGACAGTATAAATGTTTATCGTTATAGCACAGTTTGAACCAGTGGACTCAGTCTTTCAGGCTCCTCGGTGCCTTGTTTGATTTAATCTGCTTGTGTGAAGGACTTGGCCTCTGTCTCAGAATAAACAGCTGGATGGTTAACAAATCGTCAGTAAACAGCCGAGGTTTAAACAGCTGGGTTCTGCTCATAAATCCACTTGCAGCCAAGCAGTCTGAGGACTCTTTGTGGCTCTGAAGGTGTGTTTGAGATGGAGACCTTTTCCAAATATTCAGGGTTTGTAGTCAAAGAAAGAGAGAAGAGATTTATCAGCTATTTTGGGAATAGTGAGGTGAAAAAAGTTTCATATGGGATATAAAAATGCAGTGCAAGTGACAACATGGTCCAATGATTGGATGGGGTATAGCCATAGGGCAGAGTGGCTGTTAGACAAGCCTTTCTGCTGATTTTTGACATTGTGGTTGCTCCCTGGTGTCGATGATTTATTAACTGGAGACTTTATTGATGACCTCACCTCTTTGTTTGTAGGACTTGTTAAACTGAGCGCTTAAGCCTGTCATCATTTGTAAACCCTTTTTAGTTAGGAGTTAATATTTTACTTAAATTACACCAATCACAACTTTTTGTGTCTCTTTCTCTAGACCACAACCCGGTATTAGGTGATAATTACAGAGCAGCACACTCTCATACCGTGTCATGACGTAGGAATGTGTTTTGGGTGCGTGGAGAAGATCACTAGAGTCAGCATGATCTTCCCATCAGTTTGTCACACAGGCACACCCCGAAAAAAACAAACCCTAATAGTTCCCAAATGGAAGTGTTTACAAATATCTCTAACAGCTTGGCTCTTCTCCATCAGGACTAATCAGTTGTTATGAAGCTCTCAGAGATCTGGGCGTAATCTCTTCACCTCAGCAGGGATGGGTCCCTTGGGAGCTTTGATTTGACATGTCACATAAATTAATAAAAGAAAACTGTGGCAGATTTTCTGTTATTGCAGAGTACAGTTGAAAAAGCATCTTGTCTTCTCACGTGTTTGTAGACCTGTTGAAATAATAACATTACCCTGTTATTCTACAATATATGGAGATCATCTTTTCGATTTATTCTACGATTTACATGGATGATTTTCACACTAACATCTCATTGTGTTATCAACATAACCCTGATCATTTTTACGTTTACGACTGATTGTATACCTTTTGGAATTGAACCTCCAGTTTATGTGTTTTTGTCATTGTTAAACCTATACAGTACCTAACTTGTAGCTAATATAACTTCACATGTACCTATGGTCCTAACCATTGGGAATCAGGATTGGTAGTATTTTACCTGTGAGGAAAGAATGACTTTATACTCCTGTGCCAATTGTATTTTATTCATTTAGCTGCAATGTTGGTTACAACAGCCCAACAATCCATTGTATTTATTGTTTTAGCTTTGTGGTTTTATTTAAATTATAATTCATTCACTTAGTTCCTTCATCCAATGTCTTGTGTGAATAACTAAACGTTGATTGATCTTTGAAAGTCTGTACTTGCTAGTATATTGTCATTATTATATCAGGTAGACGATACATCGTCCGAATAAAGAGTCACAGAACAGCTCTAATGATTTCTTCTCGTCCTTGCAGGTGTTTTTTATCTCTCTGTGTGCTGCTGGAGGTTGCTCCACCATGCAGCCGGCCGGTCTGTGGACGGCCCTCTTCCTCCTGGCTCTGTCCAGCTCCGCTCTGGGGAACCTGCTGATCAACGACCCGCTGGCCGCGCCCCGCGTCTTCATCTCCTTCAAAGGTAAGAACCAGAACCTGATCCTCCCCTCTTTACTCCCACCTGCCTCTCATTCCTGGTTTGCAGCCGTTGTTGGGACTCTTCTAATCCTGTGCTGGTTTAATCAACTCCGCCATGTGTTTGATGGTTGTATGACTGATGACTTGACAGCTGTGTAATTGGAGCGATTGTGGCTTCGATAAGCGCTTAGGGGTTGTTGCAAAGGGGGAAACTTACAGCATCACCGGACTCGTGTTTCACTGCAAGGAACACCGCAAACAAATCATGCAATTCTGATTTGCTGCCCCCCTCCAATAGACCTCCAGGCGTTTTAATAACCACCAGATGCTTCCATTGGCTAATAATGTACAAACAATTAAGAAAAGCAGCTGAACAGAAGCACATATTGAAGATATTGTGCGTCTTGTTCCCTTCGAAACAATATGCATGATTGTTGTTTTAGCCGATCAAATGCAGCGTCTTTAACTTCAATCATCTTTATAATGGAATCCCTAAATTGGAGGCACGAAGGGAGACGGGATAATAAGCAGCATGTAATAACTCTACGGTCATTATGTGATTATTCCCCGGGGATGCAGACGTGTACTTTAGTGGAGCTGTGTTGGTGCGTTCCAGCGCCCGTGCTTACGTTAGGTGAGATGGTTTCCAAAAGGGGTGCAGAGTGAGAGCGAGGGTATTATCAAGAGCAAATTGCCAGGATCAGCCGAGCAGAGCCACGTCCCCGAGGCCTGTCCTGCTCCGAGATCAAGCCTTTGATTAGCATCCAGAAGAGAAAAGCCGAGGGAGCGAGCAGAGCGCCCCTGTTTGCTTTGCTTTCCATTTCCCAGCGCTCCCCGCGTACAAGTTGACTTAATTAAGTGGACTGGCACAGTTCATTGTCGAAGGCGTTTTCCTGCTTTAATCAAGTAGGATTTACCACATCAGTGAGCACACATCCAGAGCTCAGCAGTATTTCTTTTTTCCCCTGAATATCATTTTAGTTCCACAAACGCTGTGTTGTTTTCAAGAGAGTAAATTGTGTTTTACTCTATAGGCTGTTGTATAGGTGCGTCTCTGGATGGCTGAACTCACTAGAAATATATGTGAAAGCAGCGGATATACTGAGGGGCAAAGTGGAAAAAGCTCGGCTCTGCTGCTTACCTGCGTGTTTGCCTCTCCAGTCAATATGAATTTCACAGTCTACTGCCGCTGCCTCTCTCAGAGGAATGCACCCCCCCTCTCCATTCAATATTATGACTCTCTCTCCCTTAATTGCTTTCTGAGAGGCCCTTGTAGTCCTTACCTTGGCAAGAAGGCTGCACTACTTCCCCTGATGCATCATGATGTGTTAAGTTTGTGCTTGAGCTACTCGCTGTTTTCCTCTGAGCTGCAACTTTAATGGAACCAGGATGAAGACAAAGTGTGCAAGCTTTTATTTTACGACACTCAGGAAAAGAATGTGTTAATCAGTCCCCTGTTTATTGTTATTGATCATTATGGCAGCACTGTTAAGGGAAAGTTAAATTGAGGCTATAAAGCGGGATGTTTCTCTCTGCGTTGAACTCAACACATGTTTCAAACTGATTAACTCGGTAGCTTGAGGAGCGAAGTTGAGAACCGTGACCTCCATCTGGGAGGCCCTCACGTCCCTATTAAAGCAGGTAGAGTAAATCATGGGACCTAATTGCTTTGTTGTGGCTTGGTGTAATGCGCACAGGAGGAGGTATTGGGTGTCCAAATATTTAGAAGATATAAGCAGAAAAATGCATCCACTTGTACACATTTCAATGAGATTAGAGTGCGTGGAGTCTGGGGGGATAAACCTTGGAAGTAGACTTTGTTCGGGCTTATCAGGTTTTTTCTGAGCTAGCAAGCTGAGTCGGCAAAAAGAAAGAAGTCTGCCTGAGTTCAGACAGCAAATAAATGAAATCAATGTCAGACGAGTGTCTTGTGGAACGAGGGAAGGAGCAAAACAAATCCGCCGTGGATAATCAGTAGATTTTAAGGTTGGTTTTGACAAGACTGCTGTCGCCAGAAACCCCCACCAGAGGGGTCAGAGCAAATAGTTGAGAGGCTGAGAATATGCTAGTTCCACGCCCCAAAGTGACTCATGGTCAAGACACTTGATTGTAAAGTTCAGTGTTTGGAACAAATGCCATCTACAGTATGTGAGCATCTTGCGCTTACTTTAAGTATAGATTTTTCTGCTGATTATTCTTGAAATACTTAATTTTCTTATAGAAAATAGTGTAAAATATCTGTTATAGCGTCCCACAGCTCAAGGCAATGTATTTAGATTGCATATTTTCTACGACCATGTGTTCAAAACCTAAACGTATTCAGTTCGTTGACATATGTTACAAACAAAGTAACAAATCCTCAAATTTGAGAATCTGGAAACAGTGTGTTTTCAACAATCTTTGCTTGAACAGTTGCTAAATAGATTACCAACTGCCTTCACTAAAACGCCAATATTGAGTTATTGATAAATCATATTGATAAATCAACTACCTGTTGCAATAGCATTTTTATCCGAAGTGGGAACATCTTATAATAAAACCATTTATTTTGTTGGTGAATATTTCTTATCTGGAATAGTTTAAAACTTTCTTTGGAGACATGTAGGTGTTTAAGCTAGTGACCAAAGTGTACAGGAGTGAAGTACTAGTATAGTCAAGCCGTCACTCTTTAACTCCGTTACAATCTAGTCCCGCCAAATCAGCCCGCTCTTCTTTTTTTTTTAAGCTTTCCATCACTAAAGGGAACTAGTGAATTAACATGTGAAAGGATGGTGTGGGAGCATCGCCTCTCCGTGAGACTCCTAAGTCATGCAAGTGCCTTTGAGGCGTAAATCCATTAAGAGGTCGACTGATTTAAATGTGCTGTTTTTTTTAGATTCTTGCTTTTGTATTACACTGTGAAAAACACTGCGTTTTCTGAATGAACAAAGCACTCTCCACTCTCCAGGGAAGTTTTGCCATGAGTGTAACATATCGCTGCCGGCCCACATTCCCTCCATGACATATTTCAGTTCATGCATTAAGAAGATCCCAATCTAAATCCATGACTATGGCTCTGGCACATAAACCACTGCTTCCACAACTTCATTCACTCACAAACTGAAGCACTGTCCAAGCTTTGTGCCATCGTTGACACGGTAGAGGTAACAGGCAACTAAAAGCCTTCAGTGGCATTTTTAAGGTCTTTAAACAACAGCTTTTTTCAGTCTGCTTAGATAAACAGACAGCAGGTAAACATTTGTTCGGAGTAAACAGAGGCACAGGGTCAAGTATCCCCACGATTGTACATTTTTGTGCGGACGTCATCTCCTGCTGAGGGTGGGGCCATGCATCGCACCATGAAGTCACGTGAGAACCGTCAACACCTCACTGGGTGTAAATGAAACTAAAACTGCTGCTTTTACGGCTACAGCGATTGAATTATGGTGTGTCAGTACAAAAGAAAAGTCCCTTAAATGCCATAACATAATAAGGATTACAGCCTAAAAGCCCCCCCCTCCTCCTACTGTGTACATACAAGGCCAAATCCACACGTGAAACACCACAATGTGGGTCAGCTTGGCCACAATGCACAAAGCTCAGCACTGACGGGGCAGGTGGCAGTGAAAGGAAGCAGCTCTGGCCCGTCATTACTCCACATATTTCTCATCTGCACGCCCTCCTGTGAAGGGCTAACAGCAGGCTCCTATTTTTACTCCTCAGCAAAAGTATTTAGCCTATATCGGGTGTGACTGTGTGTGACTGTGTGTGTGTGTGTGGGTGGGTGGGTGGCAGCGTAAAAGGTTAGAAACTCCCCTTTGGGGTTAAATGCCAGGCATTCTGATATGTGTCACCCCTTGTTATGCAGTCATTTGTCTTTTGAATTCCCAGGAATAACAACAGATAAGGATTACATATAATAAATGTGCGCTAAAAAGCAGTTTAGGAGTGAGGTAATTGTTTTGATAAGTCCACAGTTTGCTATCAGTTCATCTCTGGGCTTGCCCCATTACTGCCGCCCCATCACTCATACTAGTCAATGATTAAACTGTTATTACTGTCGTGCACACAACACTCTCCGGTGGTCACTTTCTTCTCTGCGCCCCGGAGGTACATCTCAGTGGTCAGGATTTTCTTATCAGACCTGATTGGCTGTGGCAGAATGCATTTATGAGGCTGGAGCCAAGTATAATCTACATTGATTTTTGGGTCTACATAATTATTATTTTTTATTTAGTGAGTTTGCATCTAGGCCTCTTTTGCTAAAAGCAACTTGATTTATTTTTATGTTCAATAACAATCATTATAATCTTATATTATTATTATTTTTTTTTTTTTCTCTTTTTTTTAAACGTATATTTGAAATTATTGTTTATACTATTTCTATTATTATTTATGTTTCATTAATATTATTATTTTTTTTTCTTTTTCTTTAATTTTTCATCCTTTTCTCTGTTGATCCCACAAACACACTTTGTCATTTGTTTTCGATTTACCTTGTACATTTTCTTTTGTCTGTATATCTGACACTGTACTTGTCTCTACCTGCACTGTCAGTATTTAAAATACTCAATAAAAATACAATATGCAAAGTATCTTGTAGAATTGCTCTGGGTGATTTTCTATTATGATTAGCCGCTGTCTAATTTCCAAGACACCCGGAGCACATTGGCATACCTCCGCCCTAACTGAAATGTTGCAGTATTGTTGAACCACATGCAGGAGCTGCTGCCCCAGTAGTTTGGCACTGCCGCTGTGATCTCTAATTACACTTTGTGAGAGCTGAGTCCATATATCCCAACGGCAGCAAAGTAATGACTGACAAAGCACTGAAAACCACTATTGCTTTGGCCATGTCCCAGACCTCAGCTTCTCTCCACACAGAGCAGCTAAGCCAGGTTATATTTAGTGTAAAACTCTCTTCTCCCTCAGCAGGCGCACAGCGGTCATTTGTAGCTCAGCGGTTCACCATTGAGCGCAGTCGGCAGGGTGGTGGCGGCGGTTTAAGTGCAAACGCAGCTTGGTTCAGAACAACTTGCACTCTGCTGTGATCCGGCTGTCAGGAATGTCACTTTATTGTTAGGTGCTGGCTAGCTAGGAGCCATCTTTGACTGTGTAAAACATTTGAAATGTGAGTGGGTGTAGAGAAGACAGCGCGTGATGAAGCAAAAAGTGTGAGGCCCAGAAGCAGTGTTAATCTTTTTCATTTTCACATGACTTGTATGTGTTTGTATCTTGGAGGTCACCATACAGAAGCTCCCTAAGCTTTGTGGAGTGGAATTTGCACCACATTTAAATCCAAATATCAGACATAGTACACATGCCTTCACCTGTTTTGTTTTTTAAAAATATATTTTTCAGGCCACCAGTGCCTTTGTTGAAGTGACAGTGTTGAAAGGGGGAGACAGAGGCGATGGCATGTGGTAAATGTAGAGCTGGATTTGATCCTGTGTCCTCCACACGGGAACCATGTTTAGTTCATTCAAAATCATGTTGCAGATGCTTAAAAAATCGTAAATATCAGCTTGAAATGCATTAATCTCATTCGAAAAGACTTTGTTCTGAGCTCTAGTTTGATCTCGAACTGTCATGGTACTCTTCATTGCATTTTCAATCAGCAACAGCCGTGCTAAAATGACATGTGATGGCTGACCTGCCGCATTCCTCGTCCGAACTCGGAGCATGTATGATTATCTAGTCATAGGTAATCGTTAGACGCCTACATGTCCAATAGTCTCAGGTTGACAGGTCCAGGAGATCGATTAGCTATCTGCCTGTGAGCCTCTTGTCACATCAACTATGTCACCTATTTGGTGTATGACTGATGGGTCTATGATTGCAAATTATTTCCGGACCAATTGCTACATTGTTTGAATTGGTAATGCATTGAATATGATTGTGACAGCTGGAAAAAAAGTGCACTTTGGTCCCATCTGAAGCACACCACCAATGGAATTCAATAAATCTATGTGGATGGTATTTCAACGCTTCATAGAGTTTGGGCACAACATTCTGTATATAAAGCTTTTAGTAGCAATTTGCTCGGAAAGATTTATGAACATCAATGCATTTTATGTTGGCATGTTATCCACACAAAGTAATGTAATGTGTGCAATGCTTTGTTTATTTGAATATGTCTCAAATTCTTCTCCATGAATCTTTGCAATTCACTGTTATATCTGTCAGCCTTGCGAATCTCTGTTATAAAAGGCAATATTGCTCCTTTTCTCACCCCTCTCTCCTTGTCAGGTGTATGTGTGGGACAGGAGTGTGATTTGTCCCTCAAAAAAGATGAGCATGTTGGCACCTTTCAGCACATTGCCCCTGAATCCAGAAGCAATCTCTGTGCTTGTCTCTGATGGTGCCAGCTTCCCTTTGTAGATAACATCGCGGTCACAGTGTCATCTCAAAGCCGAGTCAGCCACTGTCTGCCTCCCACCCAGCGCTGATAGAATATCTGTTTTATTCTCTCCTTCCCATGGTTGTTAAATGCACACAACCCTTTCTTTATTAAGGCAGATGAATCGAGTCATTGTGCTTGAGTGCTATAGAATATAGCCACTTGACACCTTGGTGTAGTTGATTCTGACACCATATGGCCGAGAGGTTGTAAAGTGTATCGCTGGCAGTTTGGGTGGTCCTAATATTTGATTAAGAGGAAACTGTATCAGCGCTTGCCTACTGATTCTCCAACATCTGGCCAATGGTTGCTGGATATATCTTAGATGTGCATGTGTTGGCAGGTAACAAGGCTCTCTAAGGGATGATTGTGTGCAGGGGAAGGTGAAGGTGTCGTCTAAATATAGTCCAACTCATCTTTGAATGCTCGGTTTCCTGCCGCAGTTCTGTCTGTCTGTCTTCCCTCCCCTTCTCATTTCTCTTCCCCTGGCATGGGAACGGTAGTAAATGCACGGCGCCCGGGGTGTTTGGGATTCCTGGCATGGAAGTCCTGCTCTCTTTTAGCATCTGCAGAAAGAGGGATGTGTTGTGTTGAGAGCGTGGTGTTCCCCTCTTTGGTCAGGGCTTCACCTGTGGAGCAGTCCCCTGAGTCGGGTTACGGTGCTCTGTCAGTGCCTCGCCTCCAAAGGACTGAGGACCCAGTGTTGTCTGTCCGGCTTGTCTTTCACAGGCATGTTGTTGCATCTGTTGCACCCCCCCCCCCCCCCCCAACCTCTCCTCTCCTCATCACACTGGAAAATACCAGCCGAATTGTCCAGATACTGTGAATCACTTTCTCCTCACTAGTGCACCACATCCTCCCATGTGCTCTTTATTTATGGGACTACAATTGTACGTTTTCAATTAAAATGGCCAAAACTACAGAATTAGAGCAGCAATTACAAACAGAGCGGAGCGAACGCAATTATGTATTGCAGAATGTAGGCCAACTTGATAGAGATGTAATTGATTTCACATGTTCAAACCAAAGACAGTAGTTGGTTATTTCCTGTAATCAAAGAAGTGCCAGAGGAAGGTTTTACTCTGACTCTGGTTGCTAAAGTTACATCATGGGAGCCCTGTCAGGTGGCATTACACTTTAAGAAACTCCTCAGTGCTGTAGAGAAAACTGTCACTCAGCATCTTTTGTTATTATTCTACCCCTTTGTTCAAGAAACTGTCAACAGATAATGATGAAGAGTTCTCAAGACATGACATTGTTCTCAATCTGAGCCTGCGACTCGGTATCTAGCACACCAGCCAAGCTTCTAGGTTGGTCCTTTTTCTAGGTGGCATAATTACAACTTCCTGTGGGATTTTGTGTCTTTTCTCCCGTGTGAAAGCAGGGCATTATGGGGACTGGATAAACAGGTTGAGGAATCAGACTGGCTTTGTCTCTGTAACGCCGTTGGGACTGAACACTGTATATTCTTAGCGCTGGTGTTTCTCTTGTGGCAGATTAAGGTGTCAGGTAGAATAATGGTCCAGGCGGATTAGACGCGTTCGTGCAGCCGAAACCTGCCCTCGGGTTTACACTTTACAATGTGACGTAATGTGATAGATTAATCTCCAACTAAGGAACTTGTGTTGAGCGAAGGAAGAACCCAACATGTTTTGGAGCAGATCCAAATATTTTTTACTTCAAAATGGCCTTGGCCCGAAGTCTGCCCTCTCCTAGTACCGTTAAGTGTTTTTTAAGGGAAACAGTAAAATTGGAGAAGAAGGCGTTAGGGTTAGAGGATGTCGGAGAATATGCGTGAAAAAAGGAAATCATTTGGCACCAGGTGAACAAATATACATTGAGCACCTGCTACATCTTTTCAACTCTGTCTACCCATAACCCCCCCCCCCTCTCAATCAACTTCCTCTTGACTGCCTTTTTATTTTTTTATTTTATCTACCCTCCCTCATACTGTAAAGCGTCTTTGAGTTGTGAAAAGCGCTATATAAATAAAATGCATTATTATTATTATTACTCGATTTGACCATGACGGCCTAGCATTTACCAAACCCAGACAAATCACGTTGTCTTAGTTCAACAGACAAGGACATGCACTTTATATTTGTTGTTTTAAAAATGGACAGTCAAAGTACTCCCTTCGGCCCCTGTCCAACTCATCCAGAACAGGGCAAACTGCCTGGTCTTCCACTTCTGCAAATTCTCCCAGTATCTCCTCCCTCCCTCCCTTCCTCCCTTCCTCCCTTCCTTCACTCACTACCCTTGCTGTCTGTTACTTACTGGTATCATATTCAAAGCCCAGTGCTGTGGCATACCATCCTTTGAAGGGATCTGCTCCCCCGTACTTCCAGGCCTGTAACTCCAGCCCTACACAACACAACGCCCCCCTCCCTGCTCTGCGTTTAGCTACAAGAAGACTCTTGGCTCCCACTTTGCTACAAAAAGCCAAGTCATCACTTGTTCACTCTTGTTCCTTCCTTCCGGCTCCCGAAAGGTTACATCGCTCTGGTCTGCCCAGCGGTGTCACTCCCAGTTTTGCTCACAGTTGTTTTTATTTAGAAAGAAACACTTACAGTGTCCTTGGGTTAAAAATGTTTTTCATGCATCAAACTTTTTTCTTTCATGGACAAGGTGTAGTTATGAGAAACATCAGATTCATGCGCTTGTTTTATTAGTTGGCTGCTTTTTTTGTTGATCTTTGAATAAAATACCAAAGACTGATGTCGATCTTCTGGGGCTTGGTTGTATTTGGACATTTATAGTGTTATTTTTACATCTTATATGTATGGGGCACTTCCTGACCAATTCAAGGTTTGCTTAAAGCCCATCTCCATGCATGTGTAAGTCCCTGAAGACTCTAAGTATATGGGAGTTTTGGGGAAAGGTCAAGTGGTGAGGCATGACCCTGACTGAAGAGGTCAAGGCCACTGCACCCACTCTGATCTACAACCTCAACATCATTTCTCACCCTCTGTCAGAGGGGGATTGAGTTTCAGATACGTCTCGCTGCCTCGGAGACTCGGGCCCACTAATGTGACCTCCCTTCTTTGAGGTCTACAGTAAATACACCGCGACTGAGATGCTCCACTGTACCGTAACCTCCGGATGAGGCGGAAAACAATTGTGTGTCATTCACAGATCACACACAAGTGATGGGCATTTTGCAAGTGAAGCGGCCACATTGTGACAGACAATCAGTTTGTACTGCAGTTGTGGCAAAACATATTACCCATACTCAAGGACTGTGCATGCAAAATGGAATGGTCACAATAAATTGTTCTAGTTTTCAACATTTTAACCATTTATTCACTTAATAAAATAGTCCAACATCTTGGTGGAATGGGACGTTTTGATTATTGTCTTATTTGTTAAGTTCTGACCTAGAACAGAACTTAAAATGTACAACAATGTAAACCCTAACCTAGGCTGCTTGATTATGGAAAAAATCATAATCTCGATTATTTGGGTCAATAATTGATATCACGATTATTTAAAACGATTATCCATTGAAAAAAAAAATGTGTAGTATGTTTTTAACAGTTAATTACCCTGAACTTTAAGTGTAATTCAATTGAAAAACCAATAAAAAAAATATAATCTTTTTTATTTTTTAAATAAATAATAATAACAAATAAAAAAATTATTCGATTATGTTGTTTTCATAATCGTTGCAGGCCAAAATCGTAATTGCGATTAAAATAGGATTAATTGAGCAGCCCTACCCTAACCTTTACTCCCCATATAGTTAAAGGGTTCATAAAGAATGAAGTATCTGGAGCAACTGCATTATTGTTATAAGGGATCGTACGGTATTTATTGGATAAGATAGCTAATAAGTTATTTAAAGTTCACTTGCACCTAATCTTTGTTTCACAGTCTTCTAGAAAAAAGGTTGCAATAATACTGATTACAAAGTAAACATTATGTCACGCCAATGATGATGAGGTAATGGGAATTAAGTGAGTATATAAACAGCTGAGTATGTTCAAAACAGAGCTACACATGCAAGATTAGAAGCTGTGCATAAATAAACTCTCCGTCTGCAACATGTTCTGCATGTACGATGTGTCTCAGGAGTTAATCAGCGCAGTTTGCTGCATTGATTAGGTGGAGTAATGTATCAGATCAAAAGGTAAAACTGATGGGAACCAGGCCGGGTGTGTTTTGGCTTTATATTACAAGTTTAAAAAATGTGAACCTACAAGATTAAGTACAGACACGATGCAGCTTCGCGACTGTTTCTACTCTATACTATATAAGGCCATACTGTTCTATTTTTTTAGAAGTTAGAGCCGAAGTAGTTTCTGTTAAGACCACAGTAACAGGATGCTATACTGATCATTGTTTCAGAGTTCACTGGAGCATGTTAAGAGTAAATTGCCGTCAGTATTTCACCCAACCCTCCAATCCAATCCTTTCAACATGTTTGCCCCTGCTTCCCACCTCCTCATCTGGTCAGTGGTGAGGTCATATACTTTTCCACTTTTGAAAAGGGAAATGAGGCTGTTGAGAAGACACACTGAAGAGTTTAGCCCATGAGAGCACTCGGGGATATTTCAATGCGTGCACTTTGATGCCTTTGTAGTGGCATGTTTTTGAAATGCTGATTTTGGAGATTTCCCTATTGCTGCCTGTTGGTGGAGTAGGTGTTAATTGCAATGCGTGGGGATGGACTTTCATTTACATCCATTGAGGCCGAGCCAGTGCCAGCGGTGACCCCCCGACAGGCGTTTTTTTGTCAATGACCCATCCTTTCAGGCCTCCCTCCTGTGGTGGAGCCTCCTCTTGAAGAAGTGCAAAAGAGGAGCCCTGGCATGCAATTCCCCTTGTTGTTGTTGTTATTTGGCGTCGCCCACACACTCTTCCCCACTGTGACGGTCCTATAGCTGCAGGGGTGTTTGTGTAGGTTTGCCTCTTATTCACAGAAGTTCATTCGCATTCTGGGAGACCTGGGGTGGGCGTCTAACTGGCATCAGACCCTTTTTTTTCAATGAATGAGCTGCACAGCGTCCCGCAGGCCTTTCTCTGTGTTGCCTTTAGATTTCTCAGACCAGGTCCAAGGAGGGCCGCTGTGGAGCTGCAAAGGCAGGACGGCGGTTTAGAATGGAGGTGAAAAATGAGGTCCTCGGACGGAGGGAAAATGAAAGTCAGGAGAATCTACAGCCTGGCCTTTTGCCAAACCAGTAGTGGGCGATGTGTTGCAATATGCACAAGGATTACAAGTATTAGGGGTAATGTTTGTGAAGCAATTTGGTAATGCCCTAATGATGCTCACTTTGTTCAGTGACGCACCCGCAGTCTTTGATCTTGTAGTGGGGTTTACGTACTCTTGAGCTCTGCGAATCCTCTCATTGTTTTGTCAATCCTGCAATGGTGTTATTATGAGCGCTAAGTCCCTGTTTGACTTATTAACTCAGTTGCTTGTTTTCCTGCTTAGCCCCTTCAATGGAGGGTTAATGAATACTTTATTGCTACTTTACCATGTGGATCAGAGTGAAGGTATTTAATTTCCCCCCTGGGGACGTCCTGTGGCGTTTCCCAGAGTTTCTGAGCAGCCTACTTTGCATTTCCTTTCTGCGAGGAGACAAACAGGCCTAGAGTCCAAGATGAACCTCTCTGTCAGAGGGAGGGCACACGGAGAATATAGGGGACAGCGAGAGGAAGAAGGAAGGCTTGGATTTCACTCCTACTTCGTTCACTCTGAATCCCTCAAAACGTCTCTCTCCTGGGCTGCAGCGTAGATCAGGTTTTACCCCCGCTTGTCCTATCCCACCTTCCCAGTTTTGACATGCTTATGTTGTATCTTCCAGGGTTGAAATAGAAGACGGAGTGGTCCTCGCTGAGAAATTGGAGTTGCAGAAAGTGTAGAAGTTGTTGGATGAGATTTCAAGGGTAGAAAGTCCTGTCAGTAATTGTACACTGTTGGACGCGTCTATATTCTGTCACTTCACTGGAGCTGCAGTGTAATCAGGCAGCCAGCCACACGTTTGTCACCATGTTGGCTTTATTCCTTTCCCCTTCAATGCTGTACACTTCCCAGCTCCACTTCAGGTATGGACTGATTTCCTCACCCACCTTTGCAGAGTTTCCCCTTTTCTGCCCACAAATCTGTCAGGCGGATCTCAGTAACGCCGCTCAACCGTAGCGAGTGTTTACTATTTTAAAGCCTGTAATTAAGCAAGTTAACTTCCCCTTCTTCAGTTGTACTACGCGACCAGAGAAGGGTTTCAGGGGGTCTGAGAGGCCACCTCTGTCACATTTTAGACTCCGAAGTGAGGGATAGCTTTTTAATGGAGGCCTGCCTGTAGAAAAAAAAGCCCTATAGCCAGTGAAACCAACTCGAGGGACATTTTAAAAGACAGGCAAAAGAGCAGTAATGAATAAGCAGCTCTTCCTGTTTTGTTAAACGTGGAAGCAGCATTGAGTAAAGGTAATTGATCGGAACTAATTAGTGGTGGAGGGATAAATGATGGTGAGGTGAGATGCTTTTAATGACGCGCTGTGGGGATGGAATGCACTGTGGAGTTAACTCTTCAGCGAGTAGAGCTCAGTCATGTGTTTGTGTTGTGTTTGTGTTAATCTCCAAGACACCTTATGACCCATAGGCAGCTCTACAGCGTATACATCAAGTACGTTTTCCAAGCTGTTTTTGAGCTACGATTTTTCCCGAAAGAAAGTATTGCATTGGAAGAAGAATGTAGGGCCACTGAAGGTGTTTAAATGTGGACCCTTGTTGCCTGTGCTAGTGTTTGATCCTGCTGGTTGTGGCCATTAGGAATGCAGCTTTAGGTTTTAGGGTTATCGTGCAAGTTGTCCCATAAGTGTTCTTTATCCTTGGTTTCTTACTAAGAAAACAGTTTTGTTTTGGAGATGGGGACTAACACTGTATCAAAAACAACCATAACTTTGATATAATGATATAAAGACTCCAGTTATTTTGATCTGCTTGGTTGGAAGGAAACACAGGAATGCCTTTTGGCTGAAGCAACATCAGAAAAAAAAGTGAGCAAAAACCATGGGATTCTTAAATGAAGTGCTGTTTCCCCTACCATTGTCTTGGAGGGGCTTTGCGCCCTGCCAACGGAGCCCCGCCAACGGAGCCCCGCCAACGGAGCCCCGCGCCCCCCCTGAAATTCAAGGTGTTT
>NW_011362917.1:356139-358397 GCF_000735185.1 Notothenia coriiceps | reverse complement strand
TTCTCTGATATTTTTAAATATCTCCAAGCTGCAGACATGTTGGCTGTGAGCCAGCCGCGAGCATGGTCGCGCGCTGTGCTTGTCGCCGCGTTTTGATTACGTCATCACAACAACACGTTACCTTACCAACGTAACCCTGTTCTCTGACATTCGGTGATATTTTTTCGGTGCTAGAACCCTTTCGGCCGAAAGCCGAAAGGGCCTTTTTAACCATTTTCGGCCGATAATTTTCGGCGGCCGAATATTCGGTGCATCCCTAGCTTTCATTTTAAGCTGTGAGTTTAGTGTTTTTGACCCTAAGAAACACTGATGCACTAATCAATAACAATAATCCACAGCTCCTCTCTCTTTAAAAAAATATATATCCCAATGCCCCCCCCCAAAGCAGTACACCTAGGGGAAACACTGAGTTGCATAATACCAGCTTGCCATTTTCACTTTTATCAAAACATGGCATGAATAAAAACCTCAAACATAATCCAAAATCCAAGTTGTGTCAAGTTCTGAAATAACTGGCTGATACGAGATTCGCTGATAGATGTGTTGAGGACTCTTCGCACAGCTGGAGCCGACCTCTGCCTGTTCTCAGTTCGACACGTCCCCAGGTCTCTTCCTTTGCAACATGCTTCCGCTGCTTTGCAACTGTTGTCTCTTGAGAAAAAAAAAATCACTTTCATGCGTTAACCAGAGGGGGAAGATCTGAAAAGAACTGTCATGGCCCGGGAACAAACACTGACACACCTGATAGTTTACCTGTCAAAGAGTTTCCTCTCCTTTTTAATCCTCTGCTATAATTTGTGAGTTGTTTTGTGATGGATGCTTTCATCTTATATTTAGCAGGCGTTGATAGCCCTCTGGACATTATCATTCTTTAATCAGTGTCTCAAGTAAGGTCTACTTTTGATAAAATGCTATTTCTAAAGGAGATGAAGGATTCAACACTATGTCGGTATACCATTAGATATTTTTTTCTCTCTTATTTGGCACGACATTTGTTTAGTCAGACATGAGGAGCGGCAACAAAATGAATGTTAGAAGGGAAGTGCTACTGTTGAATGCTTCATTTCGCTGGAAGCTGCAGCCTTGATTCACACTTCACTCTTCACTTGCTTGTTAGGGAATAAAAAAAGGCCTTGAGGTTGTTTGTGATAGGTATCTGAAAAAACAAGTCTGCACCGGTAATACGTCATTGTTAACCTCAGTGAGCAGTGGAGTGGGCAGATATTTATGAGGTATGTCTCTTTTATGAAACTACTCGGAGAAACCGCTGCTTTAAAAGCGACATGTTATAAGGGGAGTCAATTAAACACATAATCCTGTGCATAAATGTATTTGAACTCTTAGTCTCTGCGTTACAATACAACAATGAGTGTTTCCAGATCTTTTCTTCTGTGGTTCAGAGCAGCTCACCCACAGCATTTTGCTGCCAAACCCAAGTGTGGTTTATACGACTGGTGGTGGATCATGGATAATATACTGCGTGTCTTTTAAGGATAATTACAGTACTGGATGTCTTACTCACTTAACTGCTAAATGAATTGACTGCTGATTGTAATCCAAACTCTGATGCAGATGTTCTGATTTTTTTTTATGTGTTCGTCATCCGAAATCCACCATGTAGTAGAAATCCCTATTTGAGATCATGTCAGTGAGGCATGTGGTGCAGTGGGTTGTGCGTTGGTGTTCGGATCAGGGTTCAAACCCCACTGCAGTCAGCATGTCGTTGTGTCCCTGAGACACTTCACCCCCAATTGCTCCAGTGGGGATTGTCCACAGTATTGAGTATGTAAGTGGCTTTGGATAAAAGTGTCTAACATGTAATGTAATGTCAGCTGAGATTTTAGCACGAGTTTTGAGATCACTTTTGAACAGCAACCCTTTAATCACAACAAGCTGTCAGATTGACATCCCAATTATGGGCTGGAGACATGCAACACTTTTCAGTTATGGAAACAGCATTTTCAGAGATCTCCTAGTTGCCTTCAAGTTGATCTAGAAGTTGGAGATTTAATAAACATAGGACTTTACATAATCTTCACTCTCACTTTTTTCAGTAAGTTTCAAACATCAGCAATTGTATTTTTAAACAGAAATGAATGAAAAACTTCTTAGTGATAGACAAAATGCATCCACGTTTAATAACCTTTTGTTCTGGAAAGATAAAAGGTTGGTAGTCATCTAACAGTGAATGGGCTGAGATATGCAGGAGCATTGGCACGACCCTTTCCCTAATTTGTACCCATTATCCCCCCCCCCCC
>NW_011362917.1:320621-356114 GCF_000735185.1 Notothenia coriiceps | reverse complement strand
CCCTGTTTCCAGTGGTGATGTATTTCAGTTAAACGCACATCATTCCCAAATATTTTCTTTGCGGTGAACTCTCTCTGGCTCAGATACAAGCCACACATCTCTGATGAATAGTCGACATTCTCAAGATAAACTTGCCTGAGGAAGCAGATTACTCGCTCCTCACACAAAGGTTCCACGAGATCTCTGTTTTGACTTGCCTCGCTTAATTGCTGAGTCAATTAAAAATCTTTTTCATAGAAATCATGTGGGCAGGGAAGGGGCCGCGAGGCTCCGTCTTGTTCACAGCTGTGGATTGCCTGCAGTGTTGCAGCAGAGAGAGAGAGAGAGAGAGAGAGAGAGAGAGAGAGAGCGAGAGAGAGAGAGAGAGAGGAGGGTTGCCTGAGTGAGCAGCCAACACAAGCGATCGTTTTCCTGTCCAAATCAGATTAACGTATTCTGAGATAACAGTTACTGAGAGGGACCTTTATCAAGATTAATAAGGAAGAGTAATATCAAATCTGTAGGTGCTGTTGATTTAAAGAAATACATATTATGCAAATGTTCAGGTTCATATTTGTATTTTGTGCCTCTACTATGACATGTTTCGATGTACAATGGGTTGGAGAACTAGCCAATAGAAGCACAATCTTTACATAGTGATGTCACTATGTAAGGGAAGTAAACAAAGGAGACCAAAGGAGGGGTTTCATTGTCACACTACAGGAAAGGGAATACATCAAAAAGCATAATAGGGCTTCTTTAAAATGTACTTCTTTGTTTGGTAAAACATCTTAATGGTGCAGTATTTAGGAAATGTATAATAAACTAAATCAGTCACCATTACAATCTTTCTTGCTTTTAAAAATGATGGCAAATTACACTGAACAAAAATATAAACGCAACACTTTTGTTTTTGCTCCCATTTTTCATGAGATGAACTCAAAGATCTAAAACATTTTCTACATACACAAAATAACCATTTCTCTCAAATATTGTTCATAAATCTGAAAAAATCTGTGATAGTGAGCACTTCTCCTTTGCCGAGATAATCCATCCCACCTCACAGGTGTGGCATATCAAGATGCTGATTAGACAGCATGATTATTGCACAGGTGTGCCTTAGGGTGGCCACAATAAAAGGCCACTCTGAAACATGCATTTTTGCTTTATTGGGGGGGTCTGGGGGGGTCCGAAAACCAGTNGGCACTATCTTCGGATACATTTTAACACTTTTAGCCCTTTTTGATGGTTGTCCAAGAAATAACTCTGACTTTTTCAGAGTGTGGAGGAATGCGAGGGGAGTTGACAGGGGACTCTACCCGCCTTATGGGGCACTATCTTCGGATACATTTCAACACTTTTAGCCCTTTTTGATGCTAGGGAATGCTCCGGTTTTTGGACACAATTAACATGGGATAACTCCGGTCAATGGACGTACTTCGTCTCACTGGAATATTAATGGCCAGATTGAATACAACATAGACCCAATTTCTCCGGTCAATGACAGGAGAGTTTTGAAAGTGACAAAACACTGTTCCACACATTTAAAAACACTTAATCAATAATTACCAGGGGTCCATGCACCTTCCCTGGCTTGTAAAATGTGGTGATGCGCCCTGGAGGTATCCTACTATTTAAAAAAAGTATACACTCATGTACACCCTTCATAGGGTTCCCTAACACAATGCACACAGCCTGGAGCAGCGACTCGGCCGTTTCCCCCCGCTTGTCCATTTTGCCCATCAGTTTGTTAACGAAGTGGACGCGGCCACTGTTTTGCCCCTAAAAGTGCTTTCTAATGCCGGCTTTTGCGTTTAAATGATGGGTACCATCATGAACCGGGCCCCCCGACACAATGCACACGGTCTGGAGCTCACTGGGGTCCTGCATATGCTTTAATCACACTTTTGTCCATTTGCCTATCAGTTTGTTAAGGGAATGTGCTACGGTTTTTGGACACAGCAAATGAACATGGGTCAACTCCGGTCAAAGGACGTATTCGTCTCACTGGTGAATGATAAACAATGGCCAGAGATTGAATACAACATAGACCCAATTTCTCCCGGTCAAAGGACAAGAGAGTTTTTGAAAGTGACAAAACACTGTTTCCACACATTTTAAAAACACTTATATCAATGGATTACCAGGGGTCCCATGCACCTTCCCTGACCTTGTAAAATGTGGTGATGCGCCCTGGAAGGTATGCTCACTATTTTAAAAAAAGTAATACTACTCAATGTGAACACCCTTCAATAGGGCTTCCTTAACACAATGCACCAGCCTGGAGCAGCGACTCGGCCGTTTTTCCCCCCCGCCTTGTCCCATTTGCCCATCAGTTTGTTAAACGAAGTGGACGCGGCCACTGTTTTGCCCCCTAAAAGTGCTTTCTAATGCCGGCTTTTGCGTTTTAAATGGATGGGTTACCATCATGAACCGGGCCCCCGACAACAATGCACACGGTCTGTAGGCAGACTCGCAGGGTCCCGCAAAACTTTAAATCACACTTTGGTCCCCCATTTTGCCCATCAGTTTTGTTTAACGAAGTGGAACTACCCCGGCCACTGTTTGTCGCAACCCCTACAACTAGCTGCTTTCTAACGCCGGCCTCTTGTTTGCGCGCAGTAAATGCGCGTATGAGGTACCATCGATGACCGGGGGGTCTCCTCCCCTGCTACCACAGTGCACACCTGGTCTGGAGCTCGCTGGGGTCCCGGCAAACAACTTAAAACACACTATGGTCTCAGTTTTAGCTTCCAGTCGGATTTGTAACAGGACAGTAGGCGACCGCGGCCACTGTATTTTGTCGCCCTAAAAGACATGTGCTTTCATAAAGATGCCGGCTTTTGCGTTACTAATATGAATAGGTACCGATGTTACTCGTTCACAACTTGTGGGTCCCTTAATCCCAAAGTGCACTACTAAGGTCTGGAGCTCGCTGGGGTTCGTGCATATTTGCTTTAATCATGGATTTTGATTTCACCCGTTTCACACTTTTCACCCACAGAAATATAATTTGTAAAATTAATAATCAATGCGGGGCGTATAATGAATTACAAAAAATAAAATAAAAAATGTTGACTTTCTTTCTGTGTTGTTTTTTTACCCAATTTTTTTTATAGGAATATGCGGATCATACACTTTCGGTTAACCGGTTTTTTTGGGGGTCGAATATCATTTGCTTTCAAATTCCCATACCCTTAGGTGATAAAAGTCATTGACAATACTTAACAGCGAATGAAATGGGTAAAATAAAACAGCACCTAAAAACATACTACACATTCAGAAACATAAATCAAAATCGTAAATATTCTCATGTAAAAATGAAAGTCCTTGGTATTCAAAACATTACCTTAACTACATACTTGTATTTATAAGCTCACATAATGTACTGGATCTGCATGTGCCATATGTCGAACATGAATTTAAATAGTTCTCCATTTCTGGTGCCCATATCAGAAATCTAATATATGATATCTTTGATAGCATAAATTAAATATAAAGACTCTGATTATCACTCTTTGTATTGTATTATTATCCTCTCGTTTCCCTCCTGTATACGGTGTTAATTTGAATAACTTGGTGTACTTGCTGCTGAATATATCTCACTTGTATATTAAATGTCAATTAATTACTTTAGATACATTTTGTTTAGCTTTTATCTGATTCTATAAAGTGTCTTAAGTCATCAAAAAGTATACGTGGTGTAAAAACTGCAATTAGTGGAATACAAGTAAGAATACTGTCATAGTTAGTTTATACAATACCTGAAAATGGGTTTCCCCTTACTTTCTCACCACTGACCATAAGCATGGCTATGTGTTTATTCTATATAGGTTCTCCACTGCGGAGAAGGATATCTGAGCAATGAAGGATACTAACTCTGCTCCTCATCTCATGGGTATGTTCCGACACAAGTCTTCATTATGTGATCTGAAGAAGGCTGACGAGCGCTGTCTGAGGACGGAGGATCCCTTCGCCTCCTCGACTGTGTATGACATGGACAGACCGAGCCTCCGAGTACTGCGACTCTCCCAGCTTTACTCGCCCTACGACACAGCAAATATACTCAATTGATTTGCAAAGGTGACGAGAGACTTCCACAGGACGACAATACTGTTACATCGATTGATATATGAAAGATTCATTTGTCATCACCACCAACTGAATTGTTTGCTATTAAGACATGGAAAGATTGTTACATTTTTATCAGTGTATAATGCAATAATGGTATAATATGAATAACAACTGTGCTCCGCCGTACGCCGAAATTTGATTATATAGCCCCGAAAAATGATTAAAAATTCATTTTCNAAATTAACATGGGATCACTCCGGTCAATGGACGTACTTCGTCTCACTGGAATTGACCGGAGAAATTGGGTCGATGTTGTATTCAATCTGGCCATTAATATTCCAGTGAGACGAAGTACGTCCATTGACCGGAGTGATCCCATGTTAATTTTGTCCAAAAACCGGAGCATTCCCTAGCCCTATCCCTAACCCTAATCCTAACGCTCACACCAGATACTGACTGGTTTTCGGACCCCCCCAGACCCCCCCATTAAAGCAAAAATGCATGTTTAAGGGTGGCCTTTTATTGTGGCTACCCTAAGGCACACCTGTGAAATAATCATGCTGTCTAATCAGCATCTTGATATGCCACACCTGTGAGGTGGGATGGATTATCTCGGCAAAGGAGAAGTGCTCACTATCACAGATTTTTTCAGATTTATGAACAATATTTGAGAGAAATGGTTATTTTGTGTATGTAGAAAATGTTTTAGATCTTTGAGTTCATCTCATGAAAAATGGGAGCAAAAACAAAAGTGTTGCGTTTATATTTTTGTTCAGTGTATGTGAGGGTCATCACCATGAGGACTCTCTATGTATCTCTTGCATGAATGGGGCCAATGATAACATTCCCTATTAACTGCTTACGCATTGGAGCTGAGTTTTGTTCTTTTTGGCAAAGTGTAAAATATCTATCAATGTTGTCTTTTGGGAGAAGAAGGACTCGACCCATGAGGGGTTTCATACCAAATTGACGGTTAATTGTCGAGGGCTGCAGGGCCACGGACAGTGTGAGAACAGGACATCCACAGTGGAGTTTTCTAGGTCTGTGGGACTTGACAGTCTCAATCTAGATTTGGATATTTGTGTATAAAGTTTACCTTGCATTACAGATGGATTCTGGGTATTCTCAGGAATTATGGGATGAATAACCTCACACTTTGCCACCACGCTATGTGCTATCCTCCAGCTACACATTCCTGAAATATTCTACAATTAACCTCATGGTAGCTTAGAAAGAAGATCAAATGGATGTATACTTTCCAGTTAAAAGAGTCTTCTTACTGCAGAGTTGTGAGGTGGGTAGCCTTCAAACTGGATCCCAAACTTCCTGTATCATTGGTAATCTTCTCCACACCTGTAGCAACACGCCTCCACAAACACAGACCCTTTTTTGTTTATTTTAAACAATGCTCTTTTTGATCTGAATACCCATGTCTCCTTAAAAAAGACGCCCTCAAGGTCTGTCAAAGCAGAACATTGCCTAAAACCAGGATAAAGTAGAGATAACTGTAATTATCTCAGTTACTCTCGCTCTCACTCTGGGCCCGGGATGCTTCATCCTCCACGCAGGATTCTTGTCTTTAGCATCTAGGAATTCAATCTAAACAAAAGCTGAGTTTTAGTCACTTTGCAATGTATACTTCCGGACTCCCCCGAAGCTCATTACCTGCTGCCAGAACTTCTCAAGAGGAGGGCCGCGGGGTCACACAGGAGGATATCCTGCCTGTCAGTCAAACGTCAGGGCTGTCAGGTTTTATTTTTCCGCTGAACCGAAGTTGGGGTAAGACGGACTAGTCATTAAAATCTCGCACAGGGAAGCCTAGTTTTGATTTTCGCCAAAGCTCAATATATTTTTCCACAGCTGTCAAACTGTCTTTATGCCTGCTGCCATGTGTGGAAGTCACCTGCAGGCACGACTGAGTCAAGAGAGACAGGTTTCCTCTGGGTTAATGAGGAAGATGGGGGACAGAGGTGAGGAGGACTTGCAGGGGTAGATGTGATGGCTCTAACTTTGTAGAAGTGTTTTTGTTATGTAGACCCCTCCCAGGCTCATATGGGACATGTCGTTTTGCATTTCTTAATTTTGTTGGAGGGAGAGCTTTTAAGTCATTTGACCAGAAAGGAATTTGGTATTGAAATTGGAAAAATTAAGTAAAAGGAACATTGATTTGGGTTCATTTAACCGGGGCTATAGTTACTGTTCTCTGACAAACATACTTTCTACGTTCTCTAAGTAGCATTGGCCTTTAGGGTAAAGTTGTATTTGCTCCATTTAGACTTTTCTTTGCTCTTCCCCTCCTGTGTGCCCACTCCCCCTCACTGCTGTCATGCCCGCCTCAGAAGTTATAAATGGCGGTGGATTTGTGAGCCTTTCATGGGTTTGTGTAGGGGAGTCCCTTTGTAAGCTTCAAATGTTTAGGGTCAAAGCGAGGCTATCATACACCCAGAAGAATTATGGATGTAAGAAGTGCGAGATTGTTATTGAAGTGATAGAAGGAAGACCTAGAGGGATAGTATATCACATCACTCCAAAAAACAAATAGACTGTTGTTAGAGGGAGTGTGGATCCGTCAAATAAGGAGGGTGAATTCTCAGAATGAAACATAAAGAGGATTTTTTTTTCCCACCTGGCATGAGTGCAACACTATTGGAAAGCGCAGCTCTGACCTCTGAGTGCACTCGGTCTCCCGGAGAGATTTGAGCCTGTGACAGACCATGATGCCGTCCCATTAGCTGAGATAAGGCAGGCAGGGATTGAGAAGCTCTGATCAATGAGTCATTACAGGGAGTGCAGGGCTCTGGCCACAAGCGGCATGCTTATAGTCGTGGCTTAGCGGCAACGCAGGCCAGAAATCCCTCAGCCTCTTCCCACCAACCTACAGTGAGGCCGTCCTGGAAGGAAAACCCAGCAGGATTTTCTCCGGATTAAAGGCTGATTCCATGTCTAATATGCTATCGAGGAATGATGAGACAGGCCATCAACCTTTCACCTGACACATTTCAGATGTGCAGCGCAGCCACTAGGTTTCTTACCTTGACATGGTTTACATTAAGCACCATTTATGGATTCTGCTTCTCCGTGGAATGCAATAACTGGCTGATAAAAGATAGCTACTTAAAGGTGGGGTAGGTAATTCACTTCAGAAACACTTTTGGTTATATTGCATGGAATGCTCTTAACACCCTTAGCAATGAATATATGAAATGCTTTGACAGTAAATATATACAACAAGAATCAATCAAATTCAGCCTGGAGTTTTAAATAAGTCTACTTAAAAACAGGCAAACCAACACAAAACCTTTTAACTACTGTATGATAGTTGTTTACAACTCATAGTTTGGGTAATAGTTTGACCAATTGCTTTCGCTTTCAGTTTCTGTTCCTCTTCCAAAGAAGTACATTATGGACAACCAAAGGGTTTCTCTACAGCCTGTCGATCCTCTGTCTTCTTGTGTTGGTTGCATGTTTAGGACACATTAGTTGATGTGTATGAATGATTCAACATTTATTTCAACAATATGTTTACTTGCTAGTTTGTTGTGTCCCCGCATTGGAACACAAGAGCAAAATAGTAGAAGGAAATACTAAGGGCTGCAAAGAGTGCTAACTATTTTGATAATTGATTAAAGGTGGGGTAGGTAAGTTTGAGAAACCGGCTCGAGATACACTTTTTGTTATATTCCATGGAATGCTCTTAACATCCCGATAGCAATGAATATCTTAAATGCTTTGACAAAAAATCCATAAAAAAACGTCATCTGTGGAAGCTGTAGTGTTGTAAAAAGCACGACCAATCATCTGAGCCGGCCCGGCTAAAGTAACTGGATGGCCTACCTGCCTGTCAGCCTTCCATCTGTGCACAAACTTATCTCGTGCCCTCATTGGTCATGTGCGCGTTCGTGTGTGTTGGAGGAGGGGCTCCAACACAGAGATTTTTTCCGGTTGAGTATTTTCAAATTCTAGCGCACTCGAGCTGGTTTCTCCAAAATGACCTACCCTACCTTTAAGCTTTAAAAATAAATTGTGGAACATTTTCAAACCCTTAAATATAGAGATTTCATACTTTACTCTGATTTATATATTAAGTGGGTGTTTTGGGGTTTTAATCCAACAAACCAACATTTGAACACATCACCTTGAAGGTTGAGATTTAATTTGAAAGTTGTAATAAATTCTACACCTATTCTTTAAATGTTTTGTTTCAGTTTTATGGACCGTGGTACTGAGACCCCTCCCTCATCCCGTGCCCATTTCAAATCCTCCCTGAGGCTCAGCGCTCCCTTAACAGCCACTACTGGGTTACTCTCTGACTACATTTTGCCTGATATTGATCAAACTTGAAAGGGGAGCCCTTAGGTGAATGTGTAAAAAGTCCTGGTAATCAATGATTGACAGTTGGTATTTCGCTCATCAAGGTCACTTTGCCAATTTCGGCACGATGAAAAGCTGCAGGGCAATCAAGTGATGAGCGAGAAACAGTGTTTGTTTTGTCTCTTCAGATTTTTGCTGTACCAAAGGGAGGTCAAACTTAGAAGGACTTTCAATCACAGTAGTACTTCAGCAGGACAGAGCACGGCTGAAAGGAGACACGGGGGAAATCGATATTTTGTCTCAACAAGCATATCTGCACCAAGCTACTGGAATAATGCTGCTTCAGTCCAGTATTACAGCTACAGCTAATCAAACTGGGACAAATCCACATCTCTGTTTTTCTCCTTTTCAGAATGAGTAAATCACATGTTAGAGTGTTATTCTTAGCCATTGGATTCCTGTAATATATACACAATGTTGAAAAGAAGATGTATTGCCCTGTAGTCAGAGCTCAGCCAAGACAACCTGTGGATTGGCATTTCCACCCTCACATTACTGCTTAACCCGCGTGCACCTCCAGTCACTAAATGAATTTTGACAAGCACATTTCCTCGTAATGTGTTTAAGTGAAAGTCCTGCTGGGCTGTCGGAGGAAACCAAAACCCATCAAGTTCAGCACTTATGAGCTCCTTATTTGAGTTCACATGTCTGCATCGCTCCTGGTGCAGTTCGTTAAGGTCCCACCTCTTCGAAAACTCATCCAATTTGGCTGGGAATGGGAGAAACAGGAGAAGCGTCCCCTGATTTAGAAAACACATTGCCCGAGTTGGGAAAGAAATGAAGTGTTTATGGTGGGGTTTAGAAAAGAGGCCGTACTGAAGGGGTTTGAAAGAAGATGCTTTGGCAATGTGTATCTCTTTTTCCCCTCGAGGTTTTGGTCAACATCGCCAAAGCAAACACCTCCGTATTCCACCTCAGAGGAACCTTTCACACGCTTCTTGCCTTCTCTGCCTTCCAACTGGATTACCCTCATTTGTACTTGCTGGTTTTGCACGAGTAGCAGAACAGGCCATTTTCATTTTCTACCCATTACAATATATCATGATAGCTTTGTGCTTATGTTCCTCCAGCTGCTGCATGTCCAAACCATCGCGAGTCACACTTGTTGTGTGCGAGGTGCTTAAGCTAACGTGTGTCCATGTGCATGCTATGCATATTATCTGGAGTTTGTGAGACAGAGGGATAACAACACACACACAACACACACACACACACACACACACACACACACACACACACACATATCTCTCACACCCGCTCTGCTTCGCTCTCTGTCCATCTCCCGCAGTTATCGAGCGGATTGTATCACCCTGTTAGCTGCAGGGAGATTACCAGTGACAAACTGGGATGGCTAAATCGGCTAAACTCTGTGACCCTGCAATCCCCCCCCCCCCTGCCTGGCTATCTCCGCAACAACACCTTAAATGGGCATCGAGCAAGGTCTGCCAAAATAAGTCTTAACTCAGATAATGCTCTGAGGAGCTTTGGAGATGAAGAATTTAAATATTATGCCCAAAATTCAGACCAATGTAATCAACTCATAAACCAAATACTGAGTTAAATAGAGGAAATGAAATGGACTGTTGGTAACATCTTCCATGATCTAGGGTTAGGGTGCTGACAATGTGCTGGTGTAGATGCACATGTTCCACAAGTCTGTATTATTTACATTAACCCAAATAGAAAGAGAAACTGGTCAGCTGGGGACATCTTCTTCCTCACGCCTTAAGGGAACCTATTATCTTGTTCTCACTCAGAAATAGGATCAGAGCACAGAGACTTAGAAGGCCCTTTAAACACAGCCGTGGTTTAGGAGCCAGCAGGCTTATGGCAGAGAGTGCACACGACTGAATCAGTGACTTCTGATCTTCCCTGCTCTGACCTCTGAACCTTCAGAGGCTGAAGACACCGTGCTGGGTCAGAAGGCGTTAGGGAAGGATTACTCCTGAATAAGCTAGTTCGTAAGATAAAGGCAAGGACATGGTTTACTTTCATGCACTGGTAATGCTGAGATGTGTGGGCTATCGGCCTCGATACATATCTTTTGGAAAACATACAAAAAAACATTTAGGTGTTTTTTTATTTACTATCTTTATTTCGTTGCGTAAAGAAACTCTCTTGATTTGCACTGTATGGATGTCGAGTCAATCCCAGCCCCTTTCATTCAGTAGATGTGTCCTTGGCAAGATACTTGACCCCCAGTTGTGTCCAATTGCATGGCCAACGGCGTGTGAATGTGGGTGAATGATGACTCGTTAATGTAAAGCGTTGTAAAGACCGGATAAAGCGCTATACAAATACAGACCATTAACCATATGTAGATTCCTCCTAAATCCCCAAAAGCTAAAGCCTCATTTACATAGTTAAACGTAACATTTCAGAAAACGTTTAGTACAAATGCCTTTGATGTATATAATCAAGCAGGGAACTTTCATTACGATACATATTTTTTTCTTCACCTTAAAATAACTTTGAATGTAATATGTTAACAAAATGAACCTACAGTAGCTTTACTTTATATGTTATCTACTAGGGATGTCCTGATCACCTTTTTTTGCTCTCGATCCGATTCCGATCATTTGATTTTGACAATTTGCCGATACCGATTTTTCCCGATCCGATCTTTATGCAATGCATTAAGAGAAAAAAAAGTAAAAAAGCATTCAAGTTGTCCCTTAAGGTTATTTTTTAATTTAAATTGGATATTCTATCCAACATGGATATAGCTTCTTTTTTTCACAGCAGCATTGGATCAGTTCAGTTGTGCAGCATTGGATCAAAACAAAATAAAGCTTTCAGTACTCGTTAGCTTACTGCTACAATTAGACACTGCGCCCTGCCCACTCTGTTGCCAGATTTCAGAGAAATAAGCAACCAGGTCTATGAAAACAAGCCCCAAAGAAGCAACACATACATGATGTTGTGTAATTTGAAACCAAAACTAAGGCCTCAGGATGACTTTAAGACTTGAACATGGTCATTTTTGTTTTGTAACATTGAATACAAAATGTAAAAAAAGTATTTAAAAAAAAAATAAAAATAATCCCGATCCCCGATTTTTTTTCTCCCGATTCCGATCTTTTGAAAATCACGTGATCGCCTCCGATCCCCGATCACGTGATCGGATCGGGACATCTCTAATATCTATTCTGGAAATATGCAATTGGACATATATTATTAACATTATAACATTAACATTATAAAACGTTTGCATAATTCAACTCTAATGTCTCGTCAATGACTGCAGAACTTTCCCAAATCAGAAGGAAGTCAGGGAAGGAACATGCTTGAACAAAACTAGTTTGTACGAAGTTGTGAATGTGTCCTTTTTAGTGTTGTGTGAGACGCTGACTATTGCAGGCTTCCCCCGGCTGCAGCCGAAAACATAGAGCTGTTTGGAAAAGGCTAATCTGCTTAATTTCAGATGAGCGCTCTTTGAATAGAGTAATTGATGAGGCAAAAAGTGATGACTCTGCTGACATACGCATGGATTGTCTCCTAATCCCACTTCCTGTCCCCAAGGCCTGGGAATCAGGGGCGCATCGGAACTCAACTGATCGCTGATCTGTTCAGAAGGGATGTCCCGTTTTGCTTCGGTCAACATCCACCACCTCTTGTTCAGAATAACTGATGATAGGACAGACAAACGGTAAAGGCTTCCGTGGCCCTTATTCTCCTTCCCCCTGCCCGCCCAAGAAGGAGGAAGATTAGCGCTGAGGTGGCACCACATGCAGTAACACAGGACTGAAGGAGCAGTGGGAGCCTGGTGGGAGGAAGAGACCTGGAGCAGAGCCACAATGGCTGCTGTCACAATCTGTCCTGCCTTCCTGTCACTCTCAGGAAGGGGGCTAGAACAACTGGCCTCCCACACTGCGACCCCACACTGCTGCAACAAACAAGGCATTCATAACCACAGGGCAAGATAGTGGGCCACTGGTGTCACATACATTAGGTTGCTATCCTGTGTCTGTTCAATTGTACATCTCCCACTGGCCTGTCAGGATGCACCTGAGAGGAATGTTTTGTCACAGCGAGGCAGTAGACAAAGTTCTCTCAGTCAAGCTGCCAAGAAAAGCTTTTTCTCTTTAAATCCACTGTTTTCAAGGATAAGATGTTGCTCCATTGTTACAAATGAAACCGTATTTGGATGGAAACTACTTGGATGCAGAATGACTTTAACAGAGCACAGCGTGGAAAACTGTCGACGAGGTATATGAGAAAAAAGACAATTGATACCTTAGCTGGAAGTCAGTCTGTGGGAGCTTGAACCTGCCTTTTTGATGTCATGTCAGGAAGTTGACATTAACTTTACATTCTCTCAGTTATACCAGAAAGATCAACATTTAAAAAAGAAAATGAGAAGCAGTGTCACATATGATGACAAGTAAATATCTTTCCATTGGAACCCCAGGGCATTTTCAAAAAAGAAGACAGATCCGCTGTGGATTCAGCTTTTAAAAAATTGCTTTGTTGCTAATGTTTGACAGACTTATACGTTTTGATACAACTAGAGATAGAATTTATGGTATTAAGAGCTGGATGTTGGTTTAAAACAACTTTAATGGGCTACTGTCCACAGTCTATCTCCTATAATTCTCTTTTTGCTGCTGCATAGCAGGTATCAGATTATTTCCGTCCAATATTCCCATGGAGTTTAAGACCTCTCCATTTCCACCAGCTTTAACATTTTTGCGAGGCAGATCCATCTTCATTACAACAAGGCTGTTCTGGTCTCATGCCTGACTGTTTCTCCCAGCTGCACACATCCAGACAGCAGGACCAGATATGGTAGAGTGTGTCTCTGCCCCTGAGTGTGTCCACTATGTGGGGATTACAGTCTGACATGAGGCTGAGACATGCCAGGTAAAGATAAGGGAGGTTAAAGGTTTCATTCTGGGCTTTATGTTTAGTCTTTGTGGCTGCTCCCACAAAGTTATTCTGCTAATTCTGCATTGCTGTTCCTTTGTTCTTCTGAAGCAAACACTTGAGTGCATGTTTTTCTGTTCTGGCTTCTGTACTAAATCAGAATTTAAGGTATTTGCTGAATGCACATACAGGCTGGAGAGATACCATAGTGATGCATTGGTTCACAGGCTGTATTCATTCACATGTGTATCTCCACTGGGCTGGAACTCAGGGCTGGGAAGTGTTTGAGTGACGGCAGAAAGGTTGCAACCCAGAGCCCAGAGAGTCATGCTGAACATACACTCTCTCTCCTCCTTTTATTCCCCTCGCCCCTGTAAGCACAGCCTCATTGGGATTCTGGACAGGCCATCCAGTAATGCCACTTTACCTCAGGCAATCCCTGCTTCCTGATTCCTGTCAGGCGGAGGAGAGATAACCCTGACCCTGAGCTAATCCCAGATTAAACCAGAACTGCCACTGCTGCCCAGCGACCTCTGACCTCCCCACGTCTCCCCGCCGAGCCTGCAGAAGCCCCGCTGACCAGCGCTTGCGTAAAGAAGATTTAATCCATATGCTATATACAAGAATTGGATATACAAACCGTCAACATCTTGTTTTCGTGGAGCCAAAAGGGACTTTGGAGCTGGAAGTAAGAGACCCAGTGGGGCCTGCTAAAATACAAGCTAACATTAGCTAAGTAGCTTGCTCAGCAACTGTTATATTAACTAGGATGCTTATTTTGGCTAGCAAACAATGCTTGAAACTAAATGTAAAAAAGGTAACAAACTGAAATTAACATCATGCTATCTAAGAGACCTTTGACTTATTATGAAAATGTTAACTGAGACAATAACATTTTTCTCATACACTTCTACACAATCCAACTTATTTTTGTGGAGTCCCCTGCTCGTCATTCAAAAGACTAAAGGCCTGTTATGCATTTCAGACCAGCAGGTTGCCGCTCGGCAGCAACCAGTAACATTTCGGTCGGGTTTCCTGTGATTGAATAATGCAATGAAGGGGTGGCAGGAGGGTTGAAGGTGTTGACATGTGGGATAGGAACAGGGCAAGATGTGTCGCTGCTGAGCTGGAGACTGTTAATAAAACACATGTCAGTTAAAACAGAGCCATGTTTGTGCAGATGTGTGCGATTTAGATCAAGACTCTCATGGGAGGATCTCCTTCCCTACTTGTTCTCCACGTTTCACAACCCTTCTCAGCTGGATCTCCACCTTTATACGTTTCTGCTAGATTGAGGGAGAAAGGTGCTCCATTTGTTTAGAGAGAGGTCCAACTGTGCACACGATTGGCCTTATAAGATTTAAAGGAGGAAACATGGGAGGAATGTTTTGTAATTTAAGTTCTCAGCGTGGATTTCTTATCTTCTCTTGTTCAAGCGATTCTGTACCAAAGCACATCTGTCTGCTGTTACATGAGTTTACATGAAAACGGAGATAAATGTGTACCCCCTCTAAACCCCACCCCCTCTGCGCCTGTCCATCAGACTCTAGGCTTGGCAGGCAGGAGTAGAGGGGCTTAGGTGATGGGAGCCAGAGGCCCAGTGATAAGACCATTTCTTCGCATGAGAGCTGACAGTGAATACAAATTGGTGCCATTAGCGATTGGGGGGGGGGGTTGGTCAGTTGAGGGGTGGGGCACTACAGTGGCTCTAATTATAGAGCGGGTGAGCCCCCCAGGTCGGCAGGGGAGTGGCGGTAACGAGGTGGCGACAGTAGTAAACAGGGAGGTGTCGTGTCTCAAAGAGCATCACCGGACAACTTGTGGATGTGCGGTCAGGAGTGATGCTTAATGATGTGTGATATGGAAGCGCTTTTACTGTGTATCCATTATGAGGGATCGCATTTAACACGTGTTGAGGCAAGAGAGGGTCACACCTTTTCCCTAGCGAGGGGGCTCGCAGCAACAGAATACAAACAACATGCCATGAATAGAAAGTAGCCAGGAGTCAAATCCCTGATTGTGTTTTTGCGTAATTCTGCTTTGGGGATTCATTCCAATGATATGAAGACAGATGGATTTCCCTGACTCTTTTCCTACATCACAAAACACACCTGATTCCTTTTACTGTGTTTTCAGTTAATAAGACGAAAACACAGAAAGCACCCTAACCAGACAACACCATGGTAGCAAGCTGACAGACACAGTCTATTTTACTCTTAATGAAAAATAAAAAAAAGCCTGCATACTAATGATTACGACCATAGAGTCTTTAGGAAGGTTTAATAAGGTAGTTATTAAAGTAAGAAATTAGGTGCTTTTCTCCTCGAATTTTAAACACTATTTCGACCAAGACCATTAATTTGAACAAACTCAACATCCTGTTTTATTTTTGAAAATATAAAAAAGACAGATAACATTATATAAAAGGACGAGGACATGTGTTATAGAAAATTGTTTGACAAAGAAAATAGTGTTAAATTACTCTTTAAGCTGAAACACATAATCATGAGCAGAAAAATGATGATCACAGTGTTTTCAGTTTCAGAATAGCTGTGTGGCGTGGCGTTGTGATTTATGTCAATTCTAATTTCACAGAGTTTGAGGTTCGATGACAGCGAGCAGAGGTGGCAGTGCCGATGCTTTGTACGTAGAGGACAGGTGTTTGCACAGGCATGCTGTTATGTCTGTGTTTCCTCTCCGAGCGGCAGAGCCTGTCTCTCCACCAAGATGCAGACACACACACACACACACACACACACACACACACACACACACACACACACCGAGGATTCAGCGAAGCTTGACCACATCACAAAACATTAGCATTCCTTTCTGTTGCAGGCTCTTTTAGCATAACCAATGGGGTCAGATCATATCTCCGGATGCCCTTGCATATTTGTTATCTGCTGAATGACGTGTCCTATCTGATGTGACACAGCGGCCCGAGTCTCCTGACCGCTTTTATTATCCTCCGTCCCACAGACTAGGGAGGGACTAAGCCGAGGCGAGCAGCTGCTGCGTTCACATGCTGTTATCGTTCCTTTTCATTTAGCTGCACAGCTAACCTCAAACCCACTCTCCAGTAATCACACAGGCATTCTTTAACCACTGTGTCACTTCTCCACTGGCTTCGGAGCGTGGAGCTTACACAACCCCAAATTACTCATGTAAATGTTTGACGCGAAGACAAGTCGCGATGAAAGGAGCTGTTGAAGGAGAGTGCAGGAAGGCGATGTGGGCGAGGGAGCTGATTCGTAGTAACTCTGCTAACAAGATTGCAATGCAGGTGCCAGGACAGAGGCCAGCACAGTTAGCCATATGCAGAACAGGGCCCTTTAATCTCCATCGCCTTGTTTGTTAGCTCAGTAATGGCCCCTATATCAGGCGCTTCCTTATCTGAGCAGATACAGGAAATCACTGTGAGAAAGTTTAGCTAGATTAAGATAAGATAGAGAACCACAGCCGGTCTCAGATACAGGCGTCTGGATTTAAGCCAACTCCACTGTTACTGTGTAAATGCATCTTATAACAAGCTGACTTAAAAACGCATAGTCACATTTTGCAGAACGTACACAAAACAAAGAGACTCTTTTTACGTTACGCACTTTGTAGTAGTTAGAAGGTGCAAATGAATTTCAACCCAACACCAAAATACCACACAAAGTCAATAGTTAAACACTAAGGTTGGAACTTTCGGAGCTCTAATCCTTTTTTCTTTCCTTTTGAGTAAGTCGTGATTTCCACATGTTCAAATCAGACCAGATAATTACTCACAGTTTGGGCATGTTTGCAACGGTTAAGTGAACAGAAATCTTGTTGCAACATTTGAAGGCTATGTTAGAAGAAATTAAGAGACACATTGACCCAGTCCTCCCTGATCACTAGAGCTGCAACAACAAAACAGATATTTAGATAATTGTTGCATTATTCCTGCAAAAATGGCCAAAACAATTGGTTTTAGCCTCTAAATACAATCTTCTAACTTCTTCTATTTTTAACATTTAAAGTGAATATCTTTTGGTTTGGAATTACAAAACGAGAACAAATGCACAGTTATACAGGTACATGGGCAGCAGACACTTCCTGAATCATTCAGACTCAAATTAATGAGATTTAGTAATGCACATTATGTCCAGCAAGTCTCTTAAACCTGTGGCACTGTCACCTGTGGCGTCTCAACTCATTACCCCCCCCCCAAAAAAAAAGCAATGCGTCTTTTGTGCAGATCTCCGTCACTGTTGTTGAAATGAAGCGTGTCTTCTGAAGGGTAATAATACTGTCTTAACTGCAGCTTTCCTCCTCTGCATTGACAGCATTCAAAATATTTGGCCAGGTTTCCTGACAAGTGCTGCCTTTGAAGTGCGAGAGCATGCCACCTCCCCCGCCCCCTCTTAAACACCCTAATTATCACTCCTGTCACTCCGGTGCGTGTGAACCAACGCACCTCTTTCCTGACGGCTTGGAAAGCACCTCAGGTAGTGCAGATTGTTTTTGATGCGCCGTGAGCTAACGGGGTATTTCTGTCGCTTTGTTGCACAAACCCCACAAACCGAACGCTAGACTTTTCAGTTTAGTGTTATTTCAGTAGAATTACAGCTTATGTGCTGCAGCTTCACTGTGATCTTTGGACAGGAGGACTCCTGGTGCAGTGGCTGCACTTTCTAATTATCGACCACACGCTCCAAAAAGGGGAGAGCACAGACCCGTGAACTGAGCAGGTGATTGCTACACACTTCGCTCCACATTGCTCATCGCTCCCTTCCTGTTCGGTGTCAAAGCAACAGACCGCAAACTTTTTTGTCTCTCCCCCATCACCATCCCCCATCCTCTTCACCTTCTCGGCTTCAAGCAGCAACACGCTCTGCACTGTCATTGGCAGCCGCCTGCTCTTTTAATTTACCCAATTTCAAAGCAGGGAAATATGCAGCGGGCTGGAACACCCATATCAGTGTCATGAAGTGAGTGTGCGCCATGCTGTCAAATGCTAGGATGTGTAAATACCCCCCTTCAAATGTCCTCAGTATTCTTTGTTTTGTTTAAACACACAGTTTTCCATGATCCAACCACTTACCCAATGTTTCTTGTGAATTTGCCAGGAAAGTTACGAGTGGGGTGTACAGTTGAATCAAACTGGATGCAGCAATACATAATGTGAGGCAATTCTGATGCTAGGATGCATTAACTGCCTGAATACGATGCATACAATCCAGTCTGTACTTTCCAAGCATGGCAGGAAATCATGTCACACAAGAAAGCATGAACAAGTTTGCTTTTTTTTTTCTGGAGCTCCTGAGAGTGCAGCGCTTGACATTGAACTTTCGTGTCCAAACATATTTCCAAGGTAAATTTGGCCCGTTGGCTATTAATTTAAGATGGGGAGATATGCTATAACATGCAGGCCTGCAGTCGGCAGCCAAGTGTTCTCTCAGGAGGAGGCTCAGGCTGACAGAGAGGCATGATTCTATACCTCATTTCACCAGGCAAGCTGACAAAAAGACTAGTATTATTTATAATGGTCTGAGGAAGGGGCTCAGACGCTTCCCAGCACAACCCATGTATTGTATGAGGGCTTGGCAAGAAAACTGCAAACAGGAAGACAGTGGTTCCAAATGTACAGTGAAAGATGAACTCAGATCTTAACATCAACCTGTCAATCTCTGAAAATAAATCTATTGGATATAATATATTTTGGGCCCGTAAATGAAATAAACCATCTGTACTTTCGCAATTTGGCTCCTTGTTTTCGTGTTGAACCAGAGCCAGGGTTATTGGATAGACTTCCCTCCTTCACAAGTCAGCAAAGACAATATTTCAGCAGGTGGTGATGGTGATTTATTAGGCATGCTGTGTGTAAGGACTGGGAGACGCAGCTTTTTTCAAAAAGGTTTCAGTGCGGAGAGTCTCATGAGTATACTCTGGAAGCATATGAACATGCAACTCTGTCTCCTATAAAATTACCTTCCCATGCAATGTGAGTGCATTCGCAGTTTTGTTTTTTCTCACAGATTACAGTAACAGTCTTAAACCTGTGGTTAATGGCTATCAAAACAACACAACTACTCGGTAAGGTTTAGACAAATATTATGGTTTGGCCCTAAAAAAAAGTACATATTACGTTTTTGAAGTTACAGAAAGAGTTGACTTTTGACTTCACATGGAACAAGAATAACGGTCTCCTGGGTGAAAATCATACCTCCTACACATATGCCAAAGGCCATGAAAGTACCCTCACTCATTCAAAAGGTCATTCGAGAGCTATTTGGGGTGTTCCCTTTCCTGTAGTGTGTTATATAGGTTTTTGTGCATGTAAATGGTCTGCAAAGGCTACAATTCCAAAGTTACTTCCAGATGGAATTTCTCTCCCACACACCCCGCCTAAAAAAACACATTTGAACCTGAAAGTGAGAATAATATGTCCTCTTTTAACATTACAGCTGGTGTAGAGAACCATAAGCTTTAG
Source organism: Notothenia coriiceps (assembly GCF_000735185.1). Classification (NCBI taxonomy): domain Eukaryota; kingdom Metazoa; phylum Chordata; class Actinopteri; order Perciformes; family Nototheniidae; genus Notothenia; species Notothenia coriiceps. Next base: position 336,364 of record NW_011362917.1, on the reverse strand, counting down.
ACAATGAGTAAATTGTCTGTGAATTTGACTTTGACATCTCTCTCAGGACATGCTATGACTCTGACATTGAACTAGAATGTGTTCAGGACTCATCTTACTCAGCTCCCTGTTCTCAAACACTGGCACAAACCTTTCTACCGGCCAGAGAGGAGTGTTGAGTTGTGGGAACCGGCAGTGGGCTGTGTCACCTTGAGATGCTGGGAGAGAGGAGAGGATTGTCTGTGTTCAGCAGACTGGAGACAGCGGACCGGATTGCCTCTCCCTTCTGGAATGAGAGCTCTCTCCTGTATGCATTACTTGTGTACACGAAAGATGGAGCAATGAGAAAAAAGAAATGAAGGATGTCAGTCTAATTAAAGGACTTCTTATTTGTGTGGAAGTGCATGGCTGGGGAGACCTTGAGTGAGGGTATCATGTTCCCTCTCCGGCTTACTTTCACCTCTAATAGAGCCTTTGCCATTCCACAGGGGGAAGCGGTGCGTCCCCGAAACAAAGCCCTCGCTGTGTGTGTGTGTGCAGACCCCCCAGAGTGAACCTAAACCATGCACACAGTAATGGGCTACTTCAGGAGTTTATCTGGCTCTAATAGACACACTTGTTTGCTGCTCCAAGCCTCTAAATCTCCAGGATAAGTCTGTGTGTTGGAGAAAAGCTGTCATGCCCTAATGTGGAGGACAAAGAGCACAGCGGCCACTCTGAGCTGATCCTGTTTGAAAGTGTAATCTGCTACTGAGGGCATGTAGTGGATCGAGTGAGCAATGTAGGAGCTTTTTGCAATTTGATGAGATGTTTTTAGAGTATTGAATGCCAGCTATGCTAATTTGTTGCACAAACATGCTACCTTTTGGGATTTACCACACACTTTAACACAACCCTACACAATTCTTATAGATTTTACAGTGCAGGTATAATTCTTGATCGGTCACATTGAGGCACAGTCTCTCTCTTCATGTTGCATTGCTGGAATATGAGTATTTACTGTACTGTCCCTCCGTAAAATGTTGATAATCAGGAGGCTGTGGCTCAGTGGATGGTGTGCTGTACTTCAAATCAGAGGGTAGCAAGTTCGAGTCCCACTGCAGTCAGCATGTCGTTGTGTCCCTGGGCAAGACACTTCACCTGAAATTGCTCCTGTGGGCATTGTCCACAGTATTGAATTTATGTTAGTCGCTTTGGATAAAATGACATGTGATGATGATAATCCAGTCATTTAATATATATAATTCCAAAGTGAGACATTACCTACATTAGTACTGTTAACTTCTGGACCTGCGTTGACAATACTTGTGTACTACAGGATGAATGCTGGATTTGTCCTTGTTACAGAGTATTTTGACAATTTAGTACTGCTACTTTTACTTAAGTCTGAGTACTTCTTCCACCATTGGCTGGTTGTGATTGTGTGTTTGCCGGGCACCAGTCTTCGGGTCCTGCTGGTTGTGTTTTCACAGGCGGTCTGACCCCCAGGCGAGTGTTTCAGTCCAGCTCAGTTGCCATTATGCGTCCTCCATCAACATTTCATAGCAGCACAATGCCGGCTGCCCCTGCCCGAGGCGAAGGTTGACTTTGGGACTGAGCTCAGAAAGGCTGACAGAGTAGGGATTGATGTCTAATAGCTGGATGACTTCACACTTTTTGTACCAGATCCCTTACTTCTTTCCTTTGACTTACTCGTGGTGAGATGTTTCAACAGTTTCATTCTTATGGTATTAAACGGCCCAATGGTATTCAGGCTAAATCATGAGCTCCATATGCAACCTATTCAGCTTTCCTCCTGTTGAGCTTTAAAAAGTCTTACATAAAGGACTACTTCAACCAAAAAAAGATCCTTTGTATATCATTGACTCACCCTGTGTAAACATGAATTATTTATTTATAGAGAAAGAGAAATATTTGATAAATTAAAGCAAATGGGTGCCTGTACTAAAACTCAGTTTTAAACTCTCACACATTTATATTACTAACATCCAAATGTATGCTCACTACAAAACACATTTTCAATATAATGTTACAATTTAAAACACACACACACTTTGCACATCTGCACAGTTAAAACCAATGTGTTTATGCGGACGTGTTTTTTAGCAAAAGTGCATGTGAGTATGAATAGTGAGCATACGACCGGATACAAAACACTTGGAATGCACTGAAGGAGTTGTGTGAGACTTTGTAAATAGAAGCCTTCACACAGTTGTTAATACATGCAGACTTTTCTCAATGTTTGAATTCTTCTTTCACAATAGCATTCCCTTGCATACTTCTTTCATAATAAAAACGAGGGCTTTATTTTTGCAACACCACCATCATCAAATAGGCAACGTTCCCCATGGTGTAGTATGTGTATTACAATTAGATTCGGAGGATAAGGTATGAGGAAAGTTATTTCGTCACAGTGTTGAATATATGTTGGCAGAATTTGAACATGTTGTGGGGTACACTGAGACTCCCCGCACGTTATTGTGTGATTATGAGATTAGATTACAATGTGTTTGTTTGGTAATGTGCGGCTCTCTATAGGGTGTGTTGTTGCCATGCACTGTTCACATTCCCTCTTCAGCTGACAGATGGTCCCATCCAGCTTCTCTCTGACAACAAACACACACTGAGAAGTTGCTGACAACCTGCTTCAGGAAGGGCTTCGACTAGCCCTTTCGGAATGTGTGTGTGTGTGTGTGTGTGTGTACAATGCGTTCTTATCCGGTGTGTTTCACTCTAGCCGCACGCACATATAAACATAGCAAGAGTGCATGGGGACTCATCATTCAACTTAGGTCTCCAACACAAATAATCACAGGGACCGGCCACATGTTGCATCTCCTCCGCCGTAGGCTCTGACAGCTGTCAATCACTCTGCTGCCCCGTAAACATTACTTTGGTGGGCAGTTATTAAATCAAACTGTACAAATATAGCAAATCTAATGCTATTAACCATTGCTTATTGACGTAACCCCTGCGTTAAATTTAGATCTGGCAGGAAAGACTTTTAATATCAGATTCCATAAGGAGTCTGTTTAAAACAGGTCTCTAGATGGTGTTTATTTTAAGGCCCAATGGTGGACATGTTGATGGCTTTGCATGCTTTGGTGTCCAGACCTCTTCCGCTGAGCCACCTAACAACCGCACAAGAATATTTCCCAGTTACTTCAAACACGTTGAACATGACTGCGCATACAGAGCTTGTAAAAAGTGGTTATCCATCAACCGCCCTAAACATTTTCAAATCTTGAAATTACTTATTTTTATAAGTCTTGGCCGCTGCTTAGTTAGGCCCGACTCCCCACGTCGAATTCATTTCACACCGCCTTGCTTTTATTATACACTGGCACACCTCTGCTCTGATATATCATTTGTAAACATTGAAACAAAGCTAACTGTATTTGACAGTTTATCCTTTGGTTTCCCTTCACCACATTTTCCGGCTCCTAAATCAACATTGAAGAACTCGGGTTAACCTCAAAGTGTGGTTCCCTGTTTCTGCTTTCTGTGGTCTGTTGGTTGTAGAATAAAGCCAAACAGTGAAGCGGGACTTTCCAGCTGTTTGAGAGAAACCTCTGTGTTTGTCCAACAATATGTCAGGGCCACCCTCCATTGCCTCTCCCTTAGAGATTGTAGAGGAGTGTGTTTGTCTATGGTGCGGCCTGGGGCCTTCGCTGTCTTAGCTGTGGCCTCTTTGCCCCGTCTGTACGTGGCTGCTGAACCAAGAAGAACACATCAAACAAACACTCAAACACGGAGCTAAAGGAAGATTGGGTTACTCTCAACATGAGTGGACTAGTTTACTGCATTGTCTTACCATGGTGCACACTCCTCTGACCTTTAGAGAGTACTTTCAAACCAGGGATGAGGCAGAACTTATTTCTAGAAATGTTTTCCCCATTGGCAACCATTTTGAGGTAATGGTAACCAGTTCTTGGCCTATGGGTGCCATCATTGGCTATCACTTTTTACAGATAAAAAACACAAGAGGCAGCGAACTGAACAATTTGCACCCCAGCCCATCAGAGTGGTAATTCAGCTTTATCATAGGTATGATTAAAAACAAGTCAAAGTCATTTCTGGAAGTAGACATGACTTTGAAATGATGGACAAGCCAATGTTGGTGTGACTTGATGGACCCAAAATGTAATATTTCAATAGTTAACATCCAATGGATCAAGAGATCTTTGGTGGGAATCAGAACAAAGGTTTAAAAAAAAAAAAAAAAGTTTGAAATGGAGAAAACATTTAGAAATAAGTGACTTGGTGGATTCACTTCGTAAGAGTCCATAACGAACATGAAAATAGCTTCTACTGATATTTTGTACAATGAAGGTCTTCACAATCGATGGTAACTACCGTATATCTAAATCGCAATATTGACTCGTGCAATATCCAAATAGCAATAAGTACAATATCTGGTAAAGGCAAAATATGATTCTATATTAAATATTGTGGTGCTGCAGATGATTTCGTATTTGAAAGACCTACTAAATAAAATCCTTGTTTAGGACTGATCCTCATTTTCATTGATTTTGTGAATGAAAATCGCAATTGCAATGTTAGTCAAAATCATTGCAATATAATGTGTTTCTACTTGTTTTTTTTTAATTATATGGTGAGTAAAAGTAGAATATTTTCAGTGTTGGCAACCACTTTTCAGACACCTTAACTTCTTCCACACGGTATCATTTGTAGTAAACACATCTATCCGTCAAACTACTGTGTCTGTCTTTTCTAACTTCTGTCTCGCACTCAACGGCAGCCATTGATGACTTTTCTAGATCCTCTGATCCACTCAGGAGGTATTAAGCCATCAACACAGTGTGACAGACGCTCAGTAGCACTTGTCTCTAATGCGCAGTGTCAAGTTACAGCCGTGTTGGTGGAAAAAAACATCAGTAAACTCCACACGGGTATGCAGGAGTGGCACAAGGAATGTGTCAGTTGTCCATGCATGTGTGTGTGAAAATGTGCATGTGCACCACAGCTGTCATTAAATGGTGTATTTCTGTCTCCGTGCAGAGCTGAGATCCACCGGTACCGCTCATCACTTCGCATTCATCCTCAACACCAGCGACTACCGGATCCTGCGTATGGATGAGGACCATGACCGCATGTACGTGGGCAGCAAGGACCACATCCTCTCTCTGGACCTCCATGACATCAACAAGGAACCACATATCGTAAGACCATTCCCATCATGCACTTTCCCTAAACTCTGGCCCTTTTACCTCAGCACTACAACAGCTGCCCCAAAGGGAACAATCCTCTCCCCTATTGCCCCAGCATCACACATGTTGCTCACATCTAGTTGTTCTTGGACTGGTATTTCTTCTGGTGCCGGTTCATTAAAACACTGTAATTGGGTTATGACAATCCCAACAGGACTAATATTAGCCTGGGAGGATATCCTTTTTGCAGTTTCAGCCGAAATATCTCATAAATGCCAGTGATGTATAACGGGTTGGATTGTAACTATGAAATGTCCTCTGTTCCTGCGTCACAGCTCCACTGGCCGGTGTCCGAGCGAAGAAAGATGGAGTGCCTTGTGAGCGGGAAGGATGCCATTGTAAGTACGCCTGTTGTTGACAGCACCCATAAGCTCAGCGGGGTCGTTCTGCTGAGGTGATTTCCATCAACTTGATAGGCTGAGCATGAGAAAATACGAGCTCCCCTCCATTGTACAAATTGTTTGCACAAGTGAAGAACCTTGTTAAAATCACCTGTGGGTTCGGAGTTGGCCTAGTAAAAGTGCTGGTTCCCTTCTCTCTTGCCAAAGAGACAGAAATGGATTTGGCGCAAAGTCAATCTCACCATCCTCCTCTCTGCCAGGCCAGGCTGGGCAGCACAACACTATTGGCAGATAGTTTGATATATTGTCCAGATATATAGAGAAGCACAGTATAACAGGTTTATTTTTATCCACTTAGACTTACGGTAAATCTGCAGGAGGTGTACCAGTAAACCACGGCTATAAATGTCTTTTTATTTCGAAGTGTATTGCCCACTAATTGGTCTTTGTGTCTCCAGGAGGAGTGTGCAAACTTCATCCGTCTGGTCGAGCCATGGAACCGGACTCATCTGTACATCTGTGGGACGGGAGCTTACAATCCAGTCTGTACCTTCGTCAACAGGGGACGCAAACCCCAGGTTAGGATGAAAGAGGAGTGTTCATGAACTCCCTTTACATCAACTCAGCAAACATAAACAGCTTTCTCCATCTGCGTCATGAATGGCATAGCTTGGCCTCTCCCTTTTTTTTTTTTTTCTTACCAAAGTTCTCCATCCACCTTACGCTAGGTTCCCTTTACGATTTCCCTCCATCATTAAGCCTGCTCGAGGTACCATGTCTCCGCGTCTGGGCAAGCAGCACAGCTTCACCGGCACACAGCTGTCCTCCCCAGCGAGCTGTTAAAGCTGCTCTGTTTAGTCTCAGCCTTTTAATGGGACCTCTTGAATTTCCTAAACCGAGCCAGGCATCGCTACCTTTGCGTTAGTCCCCTTTAACACCTCACTCTTCCTTAAATATCACACTTGTTCCCTTAATGACGGCCGGGGGAGTTTTAAAAACCGGATAAATAAAATATAAATTTCCCCATTGGACTCTCCCTGGAGATATACAGTGCTGTTGCAACGGCAAGCGTGCCTTGCATGAGTCCCTTGTTGCATATGGTTCCTACATGACCCTTTGTTAATGAAGGGCTTCCATCCATTCACTCACCTATCCATTCACCCCTTCATGCATCCAGGCCACCCGCCAGCCTCCAGCGTGTGGGACGTTGGGTAATTGGAAGTGGGAGCTCCCATTATGGGGTGCCAGTGGAATGTTCCAGTTCTAGTCCATTAATGAGAGGACTGTTTTTCCCTCCGTCACACTGAACAGACAGGTCCGAGTCCCCCCCCCCCAAAAAAAACCTCCATGACCACCTTTCTCAGCTGGGCTGGGGACTATGATTGGAAATTAATTGATACACACATATTCAAGATTCAAGGCTTTTATTTTCATGTGTGCAAAGCTACAGTGTAGTTATGACAACGAACATCTTAGGTCACATGCTCCTCCAACAGTGCAACACAATAAACGGGTAAAATAGTGCAAGTAAATAAAATGAAATAGAATATATTAGTGCAGAATAGTCTACATATATCCTGCCGCAGACCTTTCTATCATTAATAATTCAACTTTCAGACAGATTTTTGTCATTTGATTTCACCACTGCAGGGTATATTCTTAGGCTTGCCAGCTTTAAGTAGGCGCCCTGTAGTTTTTCTAAACGGTAATAGCCAAATGTTTTGCTTTGGCAGCAGCTTTTAGGGGAATGTATGAAGCATACTGTGAGCGCCTTTATTGACTCAACCACAGGATAGGGAACCATCTGGTCGAATAAAGCTACACACATTTGCTGCACAATCCTTCACACACATAGTATATGTATATGTACCTAATTCACTTGCATTCCTAAAGGTGTTCACGGGTCGTTAAAATTCTTAAATTCAATTGTTTTAAATGTAGGCTTTAAAAGGTTGCATTTTTTTGGAACATTTTGAAAATAATGCTTTAATCTACAGCAAATGCTCAATCTGATTTATTGATGTTTTCCTCAGAATGGGAGCTCAACTGAAACAACAAAAGCTTCCTACCTGATCAGTTCTACTCACTATTATTCTACCCTTCCAGCTCCTTTGGATTTCAATCTTTAATTTAACAAGATTAAGACTCAGATGCAATTATTCTACACTTTGCTGCGATGGGGAAATGTACAATTGAACCTGAAGTGGATGGAGAATATGTTATTGAAGCCAGCTGGCAGCTGTATGAAGCCTGGGGTTGCCTCTTTTCTTATAAAGAATGTCAAATTAGTAATCGATTAAGCGTTTGAAACCCAGGTGAAAAGTGTCAAAACGATTAAGCCACAAGTACAACTTGCTAACAGACTCCAGCAAACCTTCATTATTGTTTGGCTGCAGTCCGCACTACATTACCACAGCGGCCAAGATGAGCAAGTGCTTCAGCTAGAACTCTATCCGACCTTTTGACAGCGTTCTGGTCTGACTCAAAGAAATTCTATCACTTATTTTATATTTTATTTTAATAACACATTTTTGTTGAATATAACCATACAAAAGAAACCAGTATTACATCTAATTCTTAAATTCTTATCCTGCAGTCTAGTCTCAGTAGCATTGGTTTGGTGAGTTTCTGATCCTTTCTAAAAATCAGGACAGTTTCAAGCTGATGAAGCTCCGAAAGGTCCCTAATCCCTCCTCCTCAGTGGCGTAACATCCAGACTCTGTTGCTGTCTCCTGTTTTAGACCTCCATGTATCTGCAGATGGCCCAGGCCAGAGGAAGGGCTAGCCGCGCAGCTGAACCCAGCGCGGTGCACGACACGCTTGGACTTAAGGTGCGATGTGGGCCCTGTCTGCACCGCAGCCCTGCGTTCTGCCCGGGCTCGCGGTCCCCAGCAGCATGCTCCCCCCCTTCCTTTTTTTGTGTCTGATCACATTTTGTCATCACCATCCCTAACACGGCTATCACTTGTTTATCTCCGTAACATTTAGCATGCCTCCCTTCCAGTCCGTGCACAACCGTTTAAGGTTTGTGTGATGTGGAATTGCATTTAATGTCATCTTTGTTTCACTCATGTTCTCTTTGTGTGAGCCTCATTGTCTAAACACCCCTTTTGTGTTCGCCATTGTCCATTCGTGCTTTGCGTCTGTGCTAAATGTCACATGTTTGCATGGTGGAATTGGCTGCTGAAAGAAATCAGTTGACTTTTGCAAGACTCCCATTTAATTAAACGGGCTTTCACTGCTGTTCAGTGCATGGCATACTCTTTTTTTTTTTCATTTAGCAAAGCCCATTAAATACAGATCAAATGATTCCTCCCGCTTATCTGAGACAACGCAGGATGTCCCGCCCCCATCAGCCCCTCCCCGCATCGGGCCCTCCTCCACCTTCTGCAGGAATGTGGTGCAGTCTCTCCCACTCCTCAGCATCTGACCTACTCCCACAGCAGGCTCTGTTAGCCCAGAGCAAACAGCAGCCATCTGTAGCCAACTAGCTGTGCAGCAAAGGAAATAAAAGAGCTGCATACTTGAACATGCCTCCACTGTTTGAGCTCTCCAAGCACTTTGAAACACTGAGAGGGACTCATGCAGGACATAAAGGCTCGAGGTGCAGGGGGGACTCTTTGAAAATGTTGCAAGTTTTTTTATTTCAAACATGTTGCAACTTTTGGGAAGGGTCATCTTTTACGGCAAGGTTGTAAAAACACGTTCAGGGCACAGCTTCCCTCTGGTACACATAAATGTTTGTGACCTTTTTTCTTACACGTCAACATCTGGCATGGCTGGCAGTCAGCCTCCAGCACCTCCTTACTTGCACGAGTGCTGATTTTAATCAAAGATGAGTAGGGAATTAAACGAGGCTGCGTGTATGATCCAATGAAGTGAGTTTGGCACAGTGGTTTATTCGCTCCCCTGATTTAGCGCTGATGGACAATGACAGAAATGTCTCCATCGCTGTACCCGTTGGGAGTGAAATATTTGGTTTTGGACATGCTTTGGTTTCTGAGGCGGAGCTACAGGACATGTCATCGCACGCCACTAATTCATTTCCCAAGCTCTCATACGCAAATTCCTGCCAATCAACTCGCAGTGCTTGCGTGCAGTGATGCTACGAGCAGTGAGCATCAGTCATCCAGCCTCCATCCCCGGCTTGTTTTCACTGTGCTGGATTACAGGTGTCAGCAGCCATAGGCACCGAGAAGCTGAGAGATGTCTGGCATGTAGCTTATAATGCCGAGAGAAGAAGCCCGTATTGTTTTCCCGCAGTAAAGTGGCATAGACATGGATCAGAAATTCCTTGCTTCCCTGCATGTATTTTTCCGTAAGAACGCACGCTCATTATTCTAATACTTCATCCCCCATCAGGCCGTAGAGGTCCCACAGGAGTCAGACGGAGCACATTGGCTGCCTCGCTTTCCCCACACAAGGGAATCATAGTGACAAGATGAAGAGTGCTGAATTTATTGCTGTATCCATGTGATTTCTTTTCCCATTTCAGGAAGAAATCTTCCATTTGGAGCCGGGCAAAGTGGAATCTGGGAAGGGAAAGTGCTCCTACGACCCGAATGTCAACAGCGTGTCAGCTTTGATCAGTGAGTATCGCCATGGGTTTGGTCACATGAGGGCGTAACCATGGTCAGGCCTAGCAACGACAGTTTCATGGATTGTTTATCTTTTTCTTTATATGCCTCACAATGCATATTTTTAAAGTTCTTTTCCGTCTGCCATTGAAGAAGAAGCCAAAAAGGTCACGCTCAGTGTCCTTTACATTCTTTGCCTATTTCCCACAGTTAGCTGCATTTACAAATCAGCCGAATCATCAGGAATATGTCCTTGTTAAGGTGGAGGTGGACATTATGTGTCTGTTAATGGGAACCCCTCACTGGGGAATCATGCCTTCCAATAAAAATACTTAAAGCATGTTGGGAAAGCATTGCTGTGCTTTCATTACCATTTGAAGAGTACGGTGATCTCTACTCACGTGTGCACCAAGGCTCACACAGTCTTACTTCCCACAGGGCCTGAAGTATTTGCACATGTTTTAATAGTTAAACAGTCCTCTGCTTACATACCATTATATTTACAGACAGGTTACCAAGGAACTCTGTAGGGGGGTAATGGTGTTGCGTAATTTAATTACAAAATGAATGCAATTACAATCAGTTACAGTAACTGGGAAAAGACCTTATGTTAGTAATTACATAGATATTATTTTCAAGTTAAATATTTTCATTAAAGAGCTTATATGCAGAAGTAAATTATATTGGTTATTCAAGTTATATTAAAGAACTTTAAATACAAGTTTGACTGTACTCAAAAGTATGGATACAGACTCAGATTGAGAGGGAAAAAAATGTGCAAAACATTTTTAAATGAAGGAATAGTTTTTAACTTTTGTATTTTTTTTATTGTTATTTATTTTGGAGGGCTCCTTTGGGGTAAAATATAGAAAATAAATTAGATCTACTTCAGCGAGAAAGTGTGTCCCAATGTTTATTTACTATCTATCCATTATGTCCTGGTAACCATGATTAGTTTAGCCTTTCATCTAGTGTAGCATTCATGAGGGCAGTGTCCTCTGTCTCTTCGCCCAAGGTCACTTAGTGAGACAGACCACACAGTTGCCACATGTGAAAGGCGATCTTCTCTCTGTGGGGCGAGGCAGCGGGTGTAAATCACTGCCACTGCCTTCCCACATTAGCGCAGTGCCAGCTGACCGGTATGGAACCAGCACTGTCATCCAAGATGGATTCATCCCCGACTTCTTCCAGTTAGCATCCTACACAGTGTTGATACGGACCGAGATCCACAACAATAGATGTACCGTTGGATTTGCTCACCACATTAGACACCCCATCATCCGTGGACGTTTTAATGATGCGTCATCAATCTCCATATAGCGCTGATGAACACCGTGACATTGAATATAATGGTGGTAGGACAGTGTTTTGTGTTTTCCTCTGCTGTACCTCCTGCTGTCAGCTTACTCGATCTCTGACAGTCCCACCTGCTCTCCAGCGGGGCCCCAGCAGCTGGAGGACCGACACCTTGCCTTTCTGTGCCTTAACAAGGCTGTTGTATACATTTGTCAGTCTGCACACATGGATGTGCTCATAGTTTATGTCTTTATGGAGTGCGTGCGAAGGCTGTTTTCAGGAAGTTTGAGCTCTGTTTTTGGTTACGCTTTCATTGATGTGTGATGAGTTTTCCCTGGAAGAAATGTACTATTATCTTTCAAGAAAATGGCATAGTGGTCTCAAAATTGGGAGGGATGTGTCACAGGAAGTGCTTTGATGCTTACATCTTATTGTCCGGAGTTACCAATAGTATTTTATTTGTATTTAACAATTGGAAACGTACTGGTCCATATTTAATAATACTCTGCAATTTACAACTTGACGATAAAATATACTTCACCTGCTGTGTAAGGTTAATGACTACACTTTGGTCGTACTTAAATTCTAACTCTGTCCAGCGTGACTGACATATTTTAGCATTGTTCTATATTACAGACAATATGTCCACATTTAGATTTTATAAACCTCTTGTTATAAATACACAGTGGCGAGCCGTGACTTTTATACCTAGGCCCTCGTATTTATCATTGTAACTCAAACTTGAAAATGAGTCGGTTAATAATTTTGCAATGATGTCATCACTTTCACTGACATGAGCCTTATGCAAATCATAAATCTATCGATCAGATTTATGATTAGAAAACGATAAAAGTAGGGTAGACTAATGCAAAATATAACTAAACAAATATTAAAAATATATATCTTTAAAACAAAAACCTTTTCTTTAATGTTTTCAAATATTCTTTTTTTTTTATATCTTAGGGTCTAGAGGGCCCTGACGGCTCATCACTGTAAATACGTAATAAGATATTAGTGTGGTAGTGGTGGTCTAATGCCGGGGTTTCCCAAAGTGGGGGTCAAATTTTTATTTTTATTTTTTAATCATTTGTTTTTAATAATAATTATTAATAATAACGTTTGCATAGACATTTTCAGGGGCGGACTAGTCATCTGTATAATTTCCCCGCAACGAGGCGAGTGCAGCGAGTGCGGAAAACTGAAATGAATTCACTAGCACCCCCCCCCATGCAACCCACTCTCTTCAGTCTGCGTACAAATGACACAACTTCACACATTGGCAATGCGTGCAATAGATACGCAGAAGTCAGATTTTGCGTGCATATGATACGCTAACCATACCATTGAGATCTGAGGCCGAGTTTTACGTGCATACGCCACATTTCGTGCCTGCACCACTTGTTTTTGTCCGTTCGGATCTTGGTAGACCGGAAGCTGTGTGGTTCATAAAAACATGTTCTTACTCAATATCAAGCCACGATTATTGTTTTTATTTTAAATCGTATAATGTCTGACTTTTTTTTTGCCGTCTGTGAGGAAAATAAATAGGGCTCAGAGCCTCAGAATACTGAAATCTGTATTTTTTTTAATGTGTTTTCCTTCTAATTTGTTATTCTTTTCTAAATAACACACTGTTATTTACTCAACAATAACACGTAGTTATCCCTTAGTTTGATTCTATAATCTTGGGATTTTTAGCATGTTTTTTAGCCGTAAATAAAGTCACCGGAAACAGAAGTAGGCCTATAAGGGACATTTCGAGCATCATTGTGATACACTAGCCTCATCCCAATACCCCTCCTCGACTCCTCTCTCCCCCTCCTCCGGGAATTGACCATGGATGTATAATAAGAACTGGATACAGCGTGGGAGGCGGGGCCTCATTCATTCCTATGAGAGTTGCTCATTGGCGCATGATGATAAAATGGCCCAACTTTTGAGAGCGAAACGTCACAGATTACCCAGCAGGCCTGAGAAGTACCCGTATGTGCGCTCATAGCGCATGCGCAACTTTAACCAAAATGCTCGTTCACATCAAGCACGTCAATTGCGTACACGTAACAGCACCGCACGTTCATGACAGCATGAAGCACACTTTTTAATTTTCCCATTTACATCCTGTAACCATTTTTTGACACAAGTACAATATCCGTTGTCCACTCGCACAGACTATGTACACATCAATAAACTTCGCACGCTACATATGGGGGTGCCTTTGTTTCTTTCGTGCCCTGTTCTCGTGCTTTCGTCTTTGCAGGAAGTATTTCGGGAATCGGTCTCAGTTACCGAAGTCTTTTTTTTAATGTTGGCTCAGCCTAGATTAGGAAACGTTACATCTGTCTCCTGAAGGAGTATCGATATTTCATTAATTGTGTTTAGTATAATTTTGGAATTAGATTAACATTCTATCCTGTTAATTTCCAACAACCGGCCATACACACTGAAATCATACTCATCTCTCCCCCGTCGGTAAACGGACGTAGTGGCGTCTTCCTTCCTCCGCAACTCTGCTCTCAATCTAAAATCGCAATCTAAGGGGCAATCTTTCCCCCTGACACGACTACTTCTTCCTTTTCACCATTGTATGTAGTTAATGCATAAAAAATAATAATACCAAATACCCACCCGAAACAGAAATCCCCGGTTTTATTCTAAACTCACCATCTGGAAAACGCGGGCAGGTGTCGTCCCGCAATCGCCGCTCTTGCGAAGAGGAGGTGGTTTGTCCGGTGCTGTCGTGGTGTCCGTGTGTGGGTGTGTGTGTGTTGTGTGTGTGTGACAATGAAACATACGGGTGAGTGACTTACACTACTTTTGTCGTCAAAAAATAAAAAATGCGGTATAACCGCGATATCACCCCGAAAAAGTGTGACACTTATGTGTAGTGGGGGAGGATAGCTGCCATAGAGTGGTGGATGAACCCTACTCAGTGTGATGAACCCTATAGTGATGGCAGCTGGTTTACCCCTCCCCGCCCCTGAATCGACGAAAAACACAAGGCAAAAAGACCACATTTTACATCTGATGTAACATTTATTTTTATATTAATATATTACACTTTCGGCAAAATCTTTACTTAACTTGTATTATCTAAGGGTGCCTCGACAACTCGTGAATATGTATACACTCCGAAAAGGTGAGTAGAAGGTCAACAGCCAAAAGGAAGACAAGGTTTAAGCTGGTCGACAACTTCCACCCCAGCCCGAAAATATGCACTCATCACTTTTGTGAAGGCGCATCAGACGAGCACACATACGGAGGGAAAGCAGAGGAGGGTGGTGGAAAGCGAGGGAGTGGCGAGGACGCTGAGGAGACACACCGTAAAGTCGATAAACCTGCAGGAAGTTTTACCGCACAGAACTAGCTAAAGGCCCAGTTCAGGTTAGGGGGTCCTTCACGCACCTGAGTCTACTTTTAGATAAGCACAAACCGGTTTGCCGCCAATATGTGAAGCAAACCAACGGGTCCGGGCCTTTGTTGAAAAAGGGTAACTGAATGTACCCCCTTTCTCACCAGACATTTAGCAACCTATTAACAAAAAATTTTGATTTATTTGGATGGGTCATAACTTGTGAACATATCGGGAATAATTTTTTTGTAACAAAGAGTTCACATTAGTTACACCGAATTATTGCAATAAGACTCTAAATAAAGGGAGACGTATACTTGCGCGTAGATTGGTGCCCTGCGCGGCCGGGCCGTGCAGTCCAATGCACAAGGACTGGTTAGTCTCGTGTGAACGAGTGTCCCCTCCCATACCCCGACCTTCGATGTTGTTTCGGAATTTCCGTCCTCTCACTTTAAGTCACCTTATGTGCATCAAATGTCTCTACGACAAACTCTTTGGCTTACACTCAACCAAATTAGAAATGGGCTACCTACGTGTTTATTCTTGCCTGGGTAATAGCAGACATGAGGGTAGGTGCCTCGACATTATTACCTATCAATTAACGTGTGACAAATGGACATCTAAGTAATAGTATGATGTACCCGACATACTTAATTTGTAACATGGCATTTACAACATAATTTATTCAATTATAAATGGCTGCAACTCTAATTGCTGGGAATCGAAGAATAACCGTGATTCTCTCGCATAACGTGAAATAAATATATATCAAAATACAAACAAAAAAATATAATAATGTCCATGTTAGTAATACGATTTAATCGAGACCAACGAACCTATAGTGATTAGGAACAATGTCGCACTTAATATAATCATCGTATACAAAATACACATCGAAATATAATGATCGACATTCGGCGCGATCCGACGATTGACGGCGGAGCAAAAAGTTTAGGTAGTATTATTTGTT